>NC_066872.1:33960130-34207630 GCF_022985175.1 Labeo rohita | reverse complement strand
TTAGTATCAGCAAAGTTAATCAAGTAAAATTACAGTTTAGTAAAATAATTGTTCAGGAATCATTTTCAGGAAGTAATAAAAAAAAAAAAAAAAAAATCTATTTTTATTTTATGGGAAACATTGTTGCCAAAGCATCAATACACAAAAACAATTGCATGATAAAATGAAATATTTTACCAGAAATGCTAGTTTCAGTGAAGTTAATAAAAAAAATGCATTATTATAGTATACCATACAATAAACATGCTCAGGAATACTTGCATTCAATCTGACAGTTTGTTCAAACTATATTTCTCTGTTATATCTATATTTTGTATATCCAGCTTTACTTAATACTTTAATAAGTGTATGGATACTGTGATCACTAAGTCTGTATTTGTCAAAAATCAGTTTCTTCTTTTTAGCTCTGATGGTGATAAAAAATTCTTCCAGATGATACTTTATATTTAGGCACTATAAATCCGTCCTGCTAGTTTCAGTCTTCAGAAGTGTTCAGAAAAGCATTTTCCAGAGTGGAAGTAGGAATCAGAAATAGTGCTATGCTCTAACCTTGCTTCAAACACCCTTGAGGCCCCCCACAGGCCCCCTGCTGTGAAGCCTGAGCCAGAATAAAAGAATGATCTTTTCCTCTCCCACTTACAGTAAATCTGAGATTTGCGGTAATCTGGCTCATGCTGCGACTGAGATTAAGGCCAAACCAATTGTAAATCCTAATCAAAGGACAGACATTGAGGGTGGACGCAGAAAATTGTGTTGTGACAACATATTTAAGCCCACCTCTTTCATTAGTGCAATGTTTTTGATCCTGCATGTTTATGGCTGCTGTTTTGAAGATTAATGTTTGGCTGAGTAGGAGGGGAATTATAGATTAATACAGTAATAGAGTAATACAGGTTTAGAATAATGAGAGACAAGTAATGTTTGCAAAAATAAAATAAAATAAAATAAAATAAAAAGGTGACAGCTAACATGTTAACAAAATTAATTCAATATATAAAATAAAGCACAATAAAATGTATAATAATAAAATAAATAAAAATAAAAAGATAAATAATATACAATAATAAATAAACAAAAATGTAAAATAAAAAGGTGTCAGCAATGTTAACAAAATGAATTCAATATATAAAATAAAGCACAAAAAATAAAATAAAATAATAAAATAAAATAATAATAATACACACAGATTACAGAATACATACATACAAATGAAAAAATAAAATAAAATAAACAATATACAATAATAAACAAAGCTCTAAAATAAAAAAGGTGTCAGGAATGTTAACAAAATAAATTTAATATATAAAATATAGCACAAAAAATTAAAAAAAATAAAATAATAATACATACAATAAGATTACAAATGAAAAAAAAATAAACCGTATACAATAATAAATAAACAAAAATATTTACAACATATTATTTATAATTTAAAATATTTATATCAAAATAAATGTAATATACATATAAAAAACACATTAAATTTTATAATAATAAAATAAAATAAACAAATAAATAACAATAATACATACATACATACATACATACAATAAGATTACAAATGTAAAAAAAATAATAAAATAAACAATATACACTAATAAATAAAAAATATAAAATTAAAAGGTGTCAGAAATGTTAACAAAATGAATTCAATATATAAAATAAAGCACAATAAAATGTATAATAATAAAATAAAAAATAAAAATAAACAATATACAATAATATATAAGCTAAAATATGAAATAAAAACATCAGCAATGTTAATAAGGTAAATTTAATATATTAAAAAAGCACAATAAAGTTTATAATAAAATAAAAAAAAATTAAATTAAAATAAACAAAAATATAAAATAAAATGTCAGCAATGTTAAATTCAAATAAAAATAGAAATAACAAAATACAAAATAAAGCACAATAGAATTTATAAAATAAAATAAAATGAAATAAAATGAAATAAAATGAAATAAAATGAAATAAAATAAAATAAAATAAAATAAAATGAAATAAAATAAAATAAAATAAAATAAAATAAAATAAAATAAAATAAAATAAAATAAAATAAAACAATTGACCAGGAAACTTCAACCATCTTAATTTTGATTATTAAACCTTACAGGCTTTAATCTGGTCAGATTAGAGCTTTTTAACCGTCTGACCTTAATAAACCCAACAAATTGTTCTGTCATCCACAGGTAGTCGAGGTCTTTGAAATGAGCAAGGTGTTTTTGCAGCTTTGCCTTCAGAGGACAGTCTGGATAACATGAGCAACATCATTAATGCAGTGTCTCTTTAAAATGTTGTTTTGGACCCCAGTGTGTTATTGCAGCGAAAGTGCACTTGCACGTGTGTGTATGTTGTAGTTGGACCGAGTGTCAAAGCTGAATGATTTGAATAATTCATGACTATGGAAATTAGTCTGTCTGAAGGAAAAGAGTGCGGTCTTTGCCCCGAGGCCTGTAGGGACAGAGATGCTTTGCTTTTTCATTTATTTGCTCTCTCTTCCCCCACTCCCTGCCTCATTCTCTCTCAACCCGGCTAAAATGCCTTTCTCGAATATTTTACAGTGTAAAAGTTGAGCAAAACACAAGCAGCAGATAGAAAATCAGAGAAAAAATGAGAATAATGATAGCTGTCAGGGGGAATGAGATGGCATTGTGCCCGAGCGTGAAACACAGAGCCGGCTGTCATCTGCAACCATTGTTCTACTTTCTCTCAAATAGTCCCGTACTTCTATTGCTCCGAGTGGATCTGTCACACCTCTTTTGCTAAATACTAAGAAATAGATGACTGAATCATCTGACAAATCATAAACAAGACAGCAGAGACAGAGCAGGTCGTTTTACACTTCACCGGCCATGTTTTGAGCGACTCTGATGTGAAGGACAGATATTGATTGTGGCTCACATAGTTTCGTCAGCTTCCACTAACGATTCAGGACTTTTGAAAATATTCCGAGGCACATTTTGACTCCTAATAACTTGAGTCAGACACCCAGACACTGAGAGAAATTAATAAATCTCACAAAACGCATGCGGAACGCATTCTTGTGGTGCCCCCTACTGTTTAAAAATCACAACATCCACCTAAAACACACTCTCTGCAGAGCCAAATGGGAGGAGCTGGAGCTCTAGCTCCCCCTCCCTGGAAGTAATGAGTGGAGATAGACACCTAACCACACCCTAACCCTACCCCTTACCCTATCCTAAACATAACTCCACCCATTAGTTCACACAAAGGTGGAGCTGGACATCCAGAGAGGGGGAGCTGGAGGCCTTTTGGCTCTGCAGTGAGCAGTACTTGCTCTCAGGGGGACTTTTGTGATGTGTAACCCCCACTACGACACAGCCACACCCCGAAAAGCCATAAAGTACCGTTTAACGTCAGTAATATTCTAACCATGTCCGTGTTCAATGAGAAACAGACGTTATTTGCATCCGTCCGTGAGCAGCTGAATTTGGCACATCCAGAATGGCGGCAAAGACAGATGAGCAGAAACAGTTACGCTGTCAGTTGGCAGAGAAAGACAATATGCTGTGAGACAGCAAACAGACGGAGTCGTGAAGAGGGAGGGGGGATAAACATGAACAAAAGTGAGCGTGAGCGAGAAATAAAGAAGTTATTTTTAGCGCGTCCAGTGATTAGATTTGCTTCCCTGTTGCACCACGCCAAGTTGGTCGGGTTGCTGTCAATATGAGTTATTGCATAAACCAAGCTCTAATCAAAGAGGTGTGTGTTTGTTTGTGTGAGTGGCATGGGTGTGTATGTGTGTGTGTTGATGAGTGAGTGGTCCATGCACGTATCTGTGTGTGTGCGTGCATGGCCTTGTGTGTTTGTGTGTATAAATTGCATGAACTCCTATTACTTAGCGTCTGGAGATGTTGGTTTAGCTCGGTGGATGGTATCCGGTATTCCCTGCAGTGCCAGTTTGGTGCAGTGCCACTAATGAGCCATCTGGTGCTCTCACCATCAATCCCACTAGTCCTGGGACCATCACCCAGAATTCTGCACCCCTGTGTTCAGCCAAATGATGAGGCTGCTGTACGGAACAAGATGAAGGGCAAAGTTTGCTCACTTTTCGAAAGTACAAAAATAAGCATTTTTAAAAATATTTTTTGTATGTATTTATAGATGTTATGTATCATATAACAGTATGAAATAGGCCTACTACAGATTTATTATATATATATATATATAGATAAAGGCCTTACATTATATGTGCGTGTGTGTGTTCGTTCATTTTTCATGTTATATATTAGTCTCTCTCTCTCATATGTATGTAGATATACAATATAAAGATTGTAAAAAACAATAAATTAACTATATAATTGGCCCCTTTTAATATAAATCGAACATAATTTATTTAGGTTTGAACAAGAAAATAATATTTGTAATAATATTTATTAAAATAAAACAAAAATGTTGTATTATTATTTTATCGTATTTGAATTTGCATATATTTAGAGATGTTATGTATTATATAACAGTATAAAATACTTTAAGTTTTTTTTTTAAAATTAATTTATCATATTATAAACTGCATATATTTAGATATGTTAACAGTATGAAATACTTTAGATTTATTAATTTAAAAAAAGAAAAATAATATATTAATATAGATATAAGCCTTTACATCTAACATTTATAAATATTAATATATTATAATATATTAATATATGTGTGTGTGTGCTCATTTTTATATTATATAATAGTATATATTACTTTCTCTCACTCATATATATATATATAATGATTGTAAAAATTAAAATAATATGTGTAATGATAATTATTAAAATATTTAAAAATATTGGTATAATTATTTGATCATATTTGATTTATATATTTTGTTTACAGACATATTATATACTATAATATATTAATATAAAAAATAAAAATATTTATATTAATATAGATATAGGCTGTACATTTATAAATATTAATATCTATCTATCTATCTATCTATATTTTGTGTGTGTATATACATTTTTTATATTATATAATAATATATTAGTCTCTCATATACACACACACATATATATATATATATATATATATATGTAGATATACAATATAAAGACTGCAAAAAATGATAAAATAAGTATATAATAGTCTTCTTTTTAGATGTAAATTGAACAAAATTTTGTGAGGTTTGAACAAGAAAATAATATTTGTAATAATATTTATTAAAGTATTTGAAAAACCTTACAAATATTTTAGGTATTTTTTAAATTATTATCATATTATAATATGTATGTATTTATAGACGTTACTTATTATGTAACAGTATGAAATACTATAATTTATTCATATAAAAATAGTAATATTAAATAACAACATTATGAAAACTAATATATAAATATAGATATAGGCCTATATGTGTGTGTGTGTGTGTGTGTGTGTGTGTTCATTTTTTTATATTATATAATAATATATTAGTCTCTCATATGTAGATATACAATATAAAGATTGCAAAAAATAATAAAATAAATATATAATTGACCCAATAAAATGAGGTTCAAACAAGAAAATAATATTGTAATAATATTTAATAAAATATTACTAAAACTTTAAAAATACCTTTACATTTTTACCATATTTTAATTAGTATATATTTGTGAATTTTTATATGATAAAATAACTGTATCATTGGCCCATGAAATAGGTTTTTAAAAAAGCCATTTAGTAAAGACATTTTTTTTGTAAACTACTCATTTTATCTTACACAATTTTGCTTCCCTGATAGGCCTAAATGTACCTTACTTAGATATTGTTATTAAAAAAAAAGAGAAAACAATCAATTCTTTCAGCTGGCAACTTGAGCCGTGAAATACCCAGCTCTCATCATCAACCTGATTACAAGTGATCAGAGATGTGAGAAAGCTAATGAAGCCACTAATGAAGACTGAGAGCCGCTCTTTGAAGGCAGACACAGTGCCAGGGTGTCCAATGTGGTTGATCAGATTCCCAGATCATTCCCAATGCAAACAATGTAAATGTTCTCAACATGCTCAAATGACAATTTGCAGCTCTTTCCAGAGCTACATCCATTCTTGGCTTTCAATAATCCTGCTTTGATTGATTAATTGCCTGGAGTGTTGCTTACACACACAAACACACACACACAAAACAGGAAGCTCTTTGTTTGTTTTAATGATTAAAACCTGATTCTAATCTATTACATCACTATGTGATTACATCAGATCCATTCATTTCTGTGATTTTACGGCTGGTTGGGATCAAATAATAGGCTTCACGGAGCGGAAAAATGCAATAGGAAGTTCTGAAATTGTAATTGGGGCAACGCTCTTTCAGATAACCTTCAGAAGTTGAAAATAACACAGTTTTTCATAATGGGGTTGTGCTACTGTCCCCAGGATAACAAATTGCATTGGCTATGGAACGCTGAATAACCAGCTAACAAGAACATTGGTTTTTCTGAAGAAATGTGAGCAAATAATTGCACTTTTGGAAACTCACTTTTTGTCTCATTGCTAGTATAATTAAAAGCGACCTTGGTTTACCCGTCACTCTGTAGTTGAGCTTGAGCGCCAAGGCTTTTTTAGAGAAGGGAATAGTTTGGAATAGTGCTGTAAAAAATAAAATGACTTAAAGTTACTTTAAATCACTTTAAAAATGATTTTCAACAAGATAATGCTTAAATAAAATAAATAAATATATTATAATAATACATTTAATATATTAACAGGTATATTTAACAGTTGTTCCGTTGTCTATAACATAAAATATTGTTTGCAACTCAAGTGTACTTTGAGTGTCAAACCACTAGGTGACAGCATGTTGTCGTTTTAAATGTTCCCAATCTTTCACTTGTTACCATAAATTCATTTTTAAGCTTTAAAGAGAAAACAATAATCTAGCCCCTTCAAGGCACCTGTCTCTATTTTATTCTGAGTACTGACTTTATAAATACCCATAATGAAACGTGCAAAAAACTTCCTGTCCGTTGCTAACCACTTCATCCTGAGGCAAATAACAACAGCTGAAGAGTTACATGAAAGCTGAAGTAAAGCCTCATTCTCAGCTTAGTTATGGGAAACTGAAACTTTTTCAAAGAGGTTCAAATGCATCCCTCTGTCCCCAGCCACAGCACCTCATCCCAGGCTCTGGTTGTCACCACTCTGGGTGGCTTTGACGGCTCAAACATGGGTTGCTTTTGTACTACTTCCTGTGGTTAATGGGGGAGAAGCACAGGGGATGTGACTGTTTGCGCACACACACTTTATATTAAGTAACTTTAACTACTATGTACTTACATTTAAGTTAATCATATAATACAACACGCTTATTGTGTAGATACATGTATTTATATAGCATCAAATATGTAATTTTTCTGGTACTCAAAACCTGTTAACAGCAAATCTTGTCTGCTGCTCAAAATCAGTTTCACTGCATTTTGTGTAGTACCCAAAACTGTATTCAGAGTCCAAGATGCAGACAGAGGAAAGCAGATAGAATGGTTGTAAAATAAACAGAGTTCATTGAATAATCTTAGTTGCATGTTTCAATGCTCAGTCAAACTTTGTCTGACCAGCGGAAATTCAACAAGTTTTATCATATCACAGTGATGTTATAAACTTAAATTGAGACATTCTCTTATGCAAAGACACACAGCACATAAAATAAGACTAAATCATAATGAAAAATAGTATGAAATAATATAATATGGAATTAATGATTAATGTTTGAGTTTATAAATTGTTTTAAATGATTATGATGAAATGGAGTAATAAACTGATCAAACAAATGATCATAAAATGAAAGAATGAACATAACACATGAACATTTTTTGAAGCAACACACACATAGGTTGCTACAAAGAATCCTTAAATCCTTCAGCTCTCATGCAGTACCTAGAGAATGAGTATCTTTTTGGCTGTTGAGTACATGGCACTCCACCTACGGTGATTCTCTGAATATCCTTCTGCTTGATGCCCAAGTTAGTGGCTTTTGTTGTGGCAGAGATCTGTTCCTTCATCGGCCCTTCCTGGGTAACAAACTGGAATGCAAAAAGTAAAAAGAGGCATATAATACTAAAAACCATAAACTAGAGCAAGAAAGGACAACTCCAGTCCTGAAGGACCACTGTCTTGCAGAGTTTAGGTTGATCCCAATTCAAACCCCATAAAAATCAAACTAAATTAGGGATGGAAAATGGAGCATCCTCCCTATCCCAGGTTAGAAAAGATCGTCCCATAAAGGTATGCACATAAGTTTTTCAGTCTGGTTCTCATTAGAGCACCTGGAGATAGTGTGACTTTGGAGCAAATCATTTGCCAGATAAGGTGCAGGTGACAAGATCATTAGCATCTCAGATGGATTCAACAAAACACTAGAGTGAGAAACTGAGTTTAAATGATACCAGTGCAGCCATCTTATATCATTTAGGCATGAAAAATGGAGAAGAGGATAAAAACAAAATAGTGTGTTGTGGAAAAGATGAAGAGTGGAAATTTATGACATGCATTTGAACAGCAAATGCTGAGATTTGTAATCACTGATGTCATGCCAATGAGAAATTCTTGAATGTATTTTGAGCTTAGCTTGAAATGTGACTGAACCTAGTGTTAGCAGAGTTTAAAACAGGTTTGAGTGAAAGTGTAGAGAGAAGAAAGACAAGAAGAATTGTCCTCACATCATTGATCTTTGCAGGAGGACACTGCTCCAGCTCCTTGCTGCACAGGTCTCTGTAGATGCAGGATTTTGTGGTGTTGCACCACACACAGTTATACTTCTGATCAGCGTTCTTACACAAACTGCAGTCCTCACGTCTAACCGAACAGTTGTAGAGCACCACTGGGTAGAAAAATGGAGGACAACAAAACAAATAATTCACAGAACTGACACTGAATTCATCATCTTCATTTAAAAAAAAAAAACCTCAAAAGGTTCATGTAGCCTATTTAATATGTAGAAATATACATTAAACACTGCTGTTTATTACACTGTTTTTGCAAATAGATTTATGCAAATTAGGCTGTTTATTGTTGTATGTGGTGATCACATTTAGTGCAAAAATTTGTTTTCATGTTTGATGCCAACTCAAATCCTTTGGCAGATAAATGTAATGTAGGCTGACAGAGATTCTGGCCGCTTAAAAAGTGTCAATGTACTGTAATTAACTATATTTGGTTAATATGTTATAGCATCACTTACTACATTTTAATAAAGTGTAATTTGATGTCTCTGAACATCCCTAGTTTGATAACTATAACATATGTTAATCTGCTTATTTTAAGATGTTCATCAGATGTTTGTACACAACTTTTCCAGATCTTTAAGATCCATATGTTTACTGGATGAAGGCCGTTTCAGAGCAGTTTCTGAAAGCTATGATGATAATAATTTATCTAAATGTACCTCTGAGGGTGCTGTCAATCTTCCTGTCTGTGACTTTATCCTTTATATAGAACGTCACATTCACCTCTGCCTCTTTGTCATATTCAAACTGCCATATAAACAATAGAAAGTGTCATTAAACACACAGATACAGACAAACATGTGTGTGAACAAAGAGGAATAAGTGAGAGAGACGTAACAGGAGGAGGAATATGAGTGGAGCGCACTGACCTCATATCCCTCAAAACTGTACTTTGACCCATCAGCCTCCACAGTCAAATCGCACACCTGTTTCATGAGCTCGGTGCCGATCTGAAAGGTTTTGCCCTGAGAGAGATGAAGAAAGAGTAATGTTGTTTATGCAGATGCTAATATCAGGCATTTTAGTGGAGAAGTCTACCTTAATCACCATTTTTACCACACTGTCCAACCACATTTTAACTAACTAATTATACATTATTCTTGACATATAAAAAATACAAATAAAAAAATAAAATTAATAATTTCTTAAGAAAACTTCAGGATATACTCCAGTATATTTCCTGCATATATTTTATACACTAATACACTAAATGTAACAACCACAAACATACAATAAGAAGTAATGCATGTATTTTACCTTATATCTATCCAAATTTTTGCCCTGAAATTGAATGGGAGTTTTAATTCCAACAGGAATAAGCAGTGGTTCTGAGATCTCAAACTGAGGACACCTGTCATCCTGCAAGAATCATAGAAAAAAATCATATAAAACTCTTATTAGTCATCTTTTGTCACCAAAAGATGAACACTCAACATATATTAAAACACAAACTGGCGTATTAATTCAAATATGCATGCATTCATCCTAACATGACTCACCTGCATATGTTGGATGATATGAGAACCCGTGACAGTGTCATCTTTATCACTGCATGTGTGATCCTGAGTGTTCCATTGGCAGCCCCACTTACTAGTCACACATGCGATGCATCTGCAGAACACACAAAAGACTAATCTGAAGAAATGCTACATGGAGTACACATTTTTAAAACACTGCCTGATACTCACGGTGCATTCCCTGATCTCTTCACCACAGCTGTACAGTTGTAGAACTCGAATGCACCAAATGCCACTTCAATGCCGTCATTCATCATGATCATCACTGGCACTGACACAAAATCTACATGCATGCATATGGGAAAAAGGAATCATATCGGCTTTACAGCAGAAGTAATTCAGGAGCTAAAAATATAATTCTTCAGTCAACGCACTTTAAGCTCAGCAGGTTCTTTCAAAAGTAAGGTCATGGGTTTGATGAGCACAACTTGATGAAAGCACTTGTAACTCTAGCATCAATAAGTTAAATGTCAGAATATATCTGCTAATAGATTCAGCTTCAGTGTAACTGTTTCATTTGATCATTGTCCAAACATGAAGAAATGAAAAACAATTTTTAGGCATTCTGAGAGACAAGGACACTCCGTGAGTAAAGGAGGCGGTGAGAGAACGGCTTTACAGTTGGTGATTAAATGCAAACAGGATGGTCTCACCTTGTGTCTCAGGTGTGGGCGGTATATACTCAGACATCGGGAGATCACAGATGACCCTTGTGTTTTCCATCATTGCCTGAGTGCAATAGTCCCCAAACACACATGTAAATAAAACAGGCCTGCTGATACTGGGGAGGGCGGGGATGACAATCATCACCTGCAAGTTCAAACCAGAAAATAAGGATTTTGGAGAAAAAGTATAAAGATATGTGAAAAATACCAGTTAGGATTATTGGATGAGGGTTTTTAAATACTTAATATACTGAGATAAACACACAAGAAAAAAGTAAATCATTAAAACATACTTAAAATAATAATGATGATAATGATTCTAAATATTATTTACATATTAGAAATTCATGAAAAGTGCTCTGTGCATTCATGCAATATAATATGATAGTTTCAGATGCCTCATTTAGTTCTTCATCATGTCAGCTTATGAAAAAAAGAATCTGACTTAGAGACAGGATCTGATACAACCAGTAAATATCAATCCTGAGTCAATCCTTAGGAGGTTATGGTTTGAAATAATTGCAGACCATATCACTTTTTGTGTTTGTGTACATGTTATGCTACCTGTGAATTATATGTTTTCTTCCAGCTGATGTTTGGGGGCTCAAAAGACTGAATAGTTAGACATGTTTGTTTTGGACTCCACAACCAGGCGTTCTCTCCTGCTCCTTTACGACAATCCTTTTTCCTTGTACAACTGCAGGAGAAAAGCAGACAATCGTGGGTAATGAGCCATACTGCATTCACTTTAACTGGACTGCACACAGATATCTACCACATAGCGCTTGCTAAAATGTAACAGACATAAATTATGCCACATTTCAGAAAATTAACAATGTCAAAATGGGATTTGTAAACAGTTTTCTGTTCTAAAATATCAAACAGTGTGGCACCGTTACCACTTATGTACTTTGCTGGATAAGAATGCTCAGATGATGTTGTGCTGGTAATAAAACAAGTCTTACAGACTTACCGGCCCTCCAACACACACCAGCCACAATATGGGTCCCGTTGGGACACACATGATTGACAATCATGCTTCTGCTCACAGGCCTGCACTGGCACTTTGGTGATCTTTGAAAAAGAGAAGCAAGACAATCAAGATAACAAAATGTCTCTTATGTAACCTGCTTCTCTGAGAAGTCATGAAGTCATGATATTGGTGAATCAAGCTCTGTCTTGCCACACTGCCAGATGTTCTGAAGGAGCTATCAACCTTTCAATTTCTAGGGGGTCTGGCCAGTTTATTTGGTACCCTGACACAGCTTGTTAGCGGTATATTGTGGTTGTGTTCATAAACAAACCTTTCTTCCGGTGGTGATGTACAAATGATCCAAAGCTGAATTTAAAAAGAGGTTTTTGTTCACCCCTCCATATGTGTGCTCTCCTGCAATACGATGATAAAATTCAGGGTGGCTTGGGTCAAGATGCACCTGCAAGCAAAAAGTTATGAGTAATTATACGCAATGTTGCACATATTGGTCATTTACATTTATTCATTTGGCAAATTATTTAATCCAAAGTGACGTACAAATGAACACTGTATTACAGGAAAGTAAGTTAGAGCAATTGTTGGGTTTAAGGGCATCACAAGTGGTTGTAGCTCATAAATCATCCATTCTTGGTTTTGAGCCAACAACCTTTTGGTTACCAGGCTGTCTTGTCAAACCTCAAGGTTTTAAGTAAAATTTAAAGAGGATAGAAACCAGATGCTGGATAGGAATCACCTTTAAGACATCTGCTCCACTGGTTCCCAAGAATGCCACAGTGTGCTCATTCTCCACTGCCACAGCTACAGCTGTCAGCATGTCATTTCGGGTGAAGATGGGTTTGACAGTCAGAGCGTACTCAGGTTTACTGGCTAGTGGAGACGGTAGGAACTCTGCACCACATTTATATTCCTTCACCATGTTCTTCTATTGGGTGAAAAGACGAAATTCAGAGGGGTCTTAAAAACCACCACACAACATTGAAGAAGAGTGGAAGAAACACATCAACTTACGTCTCTTCTGGTCTTGCAGATGGCCTCTGTCTTGGAGATGTAGGGTGAATAAACAGTCTTTGGTTTCTCGTCCTCCAGAACTTCTCCTATGTAGCAGGACTCAATCACCTCTTCAAGCCTGGCATTAATGCTGCTGAGCGGGTACATGCACAAGGCCGAACCACCACTGTCCTCATCGGCGCTGAACACCGCAAACAGAACCTTATCATTTGGATTTGAAGGGGTGATAGCCTCAGCCAAAACTTCTCCAGGTTTGGCCAGATACGCCGCTTGGACCTTGTTGTACTTGTTCTCCTGTTGTTCAGCGCTGACAGAGCAGTTGAGCTGAAGTTCAGTGTAAGAATAATAATGATGGTCATCCTCGCACAGCCGTGCTACAAATGTGATCTCCCTGCTGTCACTGCTGCCCGAAGTGCGCGAGAACAGAAAATAGATGTAGCCGTTGTGCTTGAAAGCATAGCGAAAGTCATGGAGGTAGCGCTGGACGAAAGGACTGGCTTGCACAGTGGAAGCTTCAACCATGTTCTCAAACACATCCATTTCTCCATGCTCCTGCAGCAATCGGGTGCTGATGAGTTTCAAACTGTCCAAGCTACCATAGCCCTTCCCCACTACAAATACGCTGAGGTTAGTATTAGTATTAGCATCTAAAAAATAAGAAATTACTCCCACTACGGCAACCGACTCTTCTGTGCTGGCTACATACGTCTTCTCGCCTTTGGTGTCACTGTAGTACACCAGTTTGTCCACGCTGTGGAGGTTTACCAAAGAGCAAATGCCCCTGAAAAGGCTTCCGCAAACGATCAAGGTGCTGTTGGCGGAGTTAACCAGTAGGAGTTTGTTGATGTTGTCCATTTCCTTTATTTTTTTGCACCATGCAGTGATTGGTGGAGGGCATTGTGGGTTGTCATTCTTAGGGCCTGTTACAGCACTGCTCTCTTTCTGCAGGTTATAGTTCAGCTGATAGATTTTATTAACAGCACCCAGGTAAATTCGGCCGGTTTGAGGGTCCTGAACGACATTGTTGATGATGGTATCAGACAAGAAATGATTGTGAGTATCATCACAGCCAGACAAGCCAAAAAACAGCAGCAGGAACAACACCGCCAGGGACCCCCACGCCATCTCTTGAAGAGAGAGAAAACAAGTTATGACATAATAGGTGAGTGACCAAGTGACACAGCCTGTGCAAAGTCATCACCAAACCGTTAGGGTGTTTTTGACCATGACAGCTTTGCTAACGATCCACTATTCAGATGGTGCTAATATTTGATTATGAACTTGCTCTGTATAAACTGCTGACCAGTGTCAAAATTTACATGAAAATTCTTTTGATTTATGCCTGTGGTCAGTTTTCTAAAGCTAAAATTAATGCAATTTCCATCCACTGTTTTTGCATGAAAAAAAAAGACTGATCTAAAAATCTCTACTTTTGTGTTCCACAGAAGTCATATGAGTTTTGAACAACATGAAGATGAATAAGTTCTGCATATTTTCCTTTTTGGTTGAACAATCCTCTTGAAAACAACATGAAACTTACATAACCTATTTAAAAAAGACAACTTTAAGGAAATGTGAGGACTATTTCTAACATTGGTAATAGCAGAACACACTGCTAAGGTCACTAAAAGCAAAAATAAAGGTTTAAAAAAACAAACAAAAAAAAAAACAGAACCTTATATTCATAAAAGAATCCTAAAAAAAAAAATCTCAGTTTCCACAGGAATATGCTGAACTTGCGACATGTTGCAACATGTTGCACAAGCATCTTGACCAAAGACTACATGACAAAACTGACAAAACCATATTTATCACTTTGGCTGTATCATTTTTAGAGCACAGCCAATCCACACACACACCACAACGCTGACTATCTCTCAAGCAGATGTCAAGCAGATTAATTAGCATGAATAATCAAAAAAAAAAAAAAAAAAAAAAAAAAAAACACCACTAAAAAACTGAAACAAGTCTACGCCAAACTCTAGAAAAAGATGGTTCCTCTTTCAGGAGGGGAGTTGAAGGCCCATCAGCCACTTCCTATTCTTTTCTCTGCTGATGTGTTCTTGCAGTAATGCTTAAGGTTAATTAGATAACATTAGTTAACTAGTTCATTTCAGAAGACTCATCTGGTTAACAACACATTATTTTAGTTAAACCCTGCAATGATTTATGTTGCATCTCTCTAATTAATTTTCACATTTTTCAATTTTTTTTTTTTTTAAAGTATCAGGCCATTTTTTCAAATATTGAGATGATCACTGTATTTTCCAGCAAAACAATCACCCCAAAGTATACATCCAAATAGTTTTCTTTTATTATTATTATTATTATTATTATTATTATTATTATTATTGTATTCCATATTTGTCATTTTGCAAATGTGTTAAGGAGTAAATTATTCCTTTTATGTTTTTATTTTTGTGAATTTAAGTAGAACAAACTAAATGGATGTTAGATTTCTTTCTATGCAATGCATAAATTATATTGCTTAATATAAACTGCTTAATAAAAAACGAAAATTTGAAACATGTTTCTCTTCATGTGACAATTCTTCCCATGGCTGTGCAGACCACTGATAACAGAGAGCAATTTTATTTAAAATAAAAATAACTGTAGTGATAACAGATGAAATCTGACTGACACAGTTAAAAGAAACAGAAAGCTGAATAGTCACTCACCCTTCTGAGAAACAACTTGTGATGGCATATCAAGCCTTCTGTAAAGTTTGTTTAATCTTGGTCCTTCCTTTGACATTTGCTGAGCAAATTAAGGGACTGTCAAAAAGTGCATGACAATGATAAACAAAATAAGTCAGATTTTGAAAATATGTATTCAGATTTTAATAGTGTGAAACAAGTGGAGTACCAAGAAAAAAAATTTATAGCTTTAAGTGTTTTTTTAAGTTTTTATTTTTTTTTTTTTACTAGAAACAGTAACATTAGTTATTAGATTTTTATTAGTTTGAATTAACTTTATTAATATATTAATATATTTAATAATTGTGTAATTTTATATTAACTTATAGAAACGTCTTGCATTCATGCAACCCTGATGCATCTTACATGACTTGGATTTTGGAAATATGACTTTTTTAATCACTGAGTACTTTGCTAGAGAAGGTCCACTAAAAGCAAACTGTCCCACGTGTGAACCTCAAAGCTCTCCACTTCTTACTGCTCAGATTGAAAAAAAAATAAAAAAAAATTGGCACAAGAAGAGAGCAAGGAAAAGCTCAAAGGGGAGGTCGTCCTCATCCAAGGACACACAGGCTGAAATTTCTACTGGAAAAAAGCGTGCTAGCTGAACATCACTCTTTAGTCCTGAAGGGCAGTTTATGCAGGCCACTCCACTTAATCAAAGTGTCTATATTTAACTATATATCTTATAACAATATACATAGTTACAGATATATAGACTTTTGAGAAACTCCCTAACTTGCGTTGATTTTATTAGTTGCTGTTTTCAGTTTTTCATCTTTTGATGCAGATTAAAACCAGGTATAACCAAGTATAACTTAATTATAACTTAATAATATCGTAATAATAATAGCAATATAATAAATATAAAATAAAATAGCCTTTAAGTTCGTTTGTGTTTGTTTTATTAATTAACCAAGTCCCCCATGCTTATCAGTAGGCTACTGGTTAATTGCTTTTTTCACTTTTCAACTCGTAACATTCTATTATATATCAGTATTCAAACACAATAAATACTACATTAATATGCAATAATAAAATACAATAGATAAAATCAATTTGCAAAACACACACAGTATATTAGTGATTTGATCATATACTAAGGCCCACAAAGTAGGTTTAATTGCTTAAAACAACAAAGGAAAAAATACTATTTGTAATTTTTTGTTTTTAATATTACTAATATTATTATCCTACTTTTTACTTTAAGCATTAGCAAATTACAAAGTGTACTTTAAGTTCTAAACCACTAGGTGACACCATATTGCCATTTTAAAATGTCACCAGTGCTAACCAAATTACAACAGAGAACTTTTAATGTAGTTCTGTAAGACTTCAAACAGAAATCTTAAAAACAATAAACTAGTTCCACAATCCAAGCCATTTAATTAAATACTGGCTGTTCTCAAGCCTAATTATAACATGCAGAAACATTTAAGTGTCCTATAGAGACATGAAGCCTGCGGCGCCGCTATGGTTTCTGGGCCCCTGAATACCTTGGGTTAGCATAGGTTCACTTGAATAAGTTGCTGGTTTCAAGTAAATAGCATGTAGATATAAACAAACAAACTAGTATTTTGTAGATACTGTGTCTAGCTTTTTTCTTTCTTTTCCTTTTTTTTGGTTGTCCTTTAGTGCACACATTTATGACATAAAACAAATGTACCATGTCCAAAAGGTGCTATTTCAGGAAAATGCTATTACTTAGCATCCGTGCTAACATACACACAGTAGAGTAAAGTAAGATCAATGTTAGCAATGATGCGAGTGCAAGTGTTTAATTGTGGCTTGAACTGTGATATTGCAGACTGGGTCTGTTTATTGTATAGGGCTGTTTATGAGAAAGCACCTAACAGTTATACTGTGACAGTTTACACAGAGTGACGGAGCGAGGGGGAGAGATTGTTTATTTAATGGAGGTACATGTGCAGTTTCATGTTCCAAGCTTTTCACTGTCTCAGCCTTCCCCTTCATCTGTTACTTTGTATTTACGTGATTATTGACTTTATAAATACCCATGATGCTTGGGACGTGTAAAAGACTTCCTGTCCTTTGTTAACCACCTCAATGAACCCAGCATGGTGAGCCAAATGACAACACTGAGTCAACTGAAGTGCTACATGAGAGCCTCATTTTCTGTCTTTAATTTCGTAAACAACTCTGGGATTGTAACAGGGGGAAAGACATCATCATTTTCTATTTGTTTACTTAAGACTTAAAAGACTAAACTTAATTTCCTACTGTGGATGTCCCTGTCATAAAGGTCTCCCAGTGTTCCAGCATTTTCTTGGAATCCACATTAGCACTCTGGTTATGAATCTCCGCCTGCAGCTAAGCAATGGTTCTTCCCAGAAACTAATAAACATTAATAAAACATTTGTTGTAAAATCCATCTTTAGCAGGTAGCTTGTTTTGGAACATGGAAGCTGGTACACTACTCAACATTCACTAGTTCAAAGCTTATATAGAGCTTTTTTTAGCCAGTCCAATCTGCCCATGAACTGCCTCAGCCTAGTAATTAGCTGGTTTGAGCTGGTCATTAGCTGGTTCAAACTATACTGGTCCTTACTTTGTCCAAACTGCTCCTTAGCTGGTTTGATCAAGTCATTAGTTGGCTCAAACTGATAATTAGCTGGGTCAAGCTGTTGGTCATTAGTTGGTTTGAGCTGATCATTAGCTGTCTATGGTGATAGTTCGTCAGAGCTAATCATTAGCTGGTTCAGGCTGGCCATAAACTTGTTCTAATTAGTAGTTCCAAGCTTGTTGGTCGTTAGTTGGTTTGAGCTGGTTATTTAGCTTTTTCAAGCTTTTCCTCAGTTTGTCCGAACTGGTCTTACCAAGTCAGAAGCTGGTTTAAGCTGGTCATTAGCCATTTCAATCTATGCTGGTACTTAGTTTGTGTGAGCTGGTCATTAGCTGGTTCACGCTAGCCATAAACTGGTTCATGCTTGTCATTAGCTGACCCAACCAGGTCATTAGGTGGTTTGAACTGATCCTTTAGCTGGTTCAAGCTTTTCCTCAGTTTATCCGAACTGGTCATTATTTGGTCAGTAGCAGATCAGTAGCCAGTTTAAGCTGGTCATTAGATGGAGTTCAAACTGGTCATTAGCTGTTTCAATCTATGCTAGTACTTAGCTTGTCGGAGCTGGTCATTAGCTGGTCCAGGCTGACTATAAACTGGTTCATGCTTGTCATTAGCTGTTCAAGCTGGTCATTAGCTGGCCTAACCAAGTCATTATTTGGTTTAAGCTGGTCATTAGCTGGTCCAGGCTTGTTGTGTTGGTCATTAGGTTCAAGCTTTTCCTCAGTTTATCCGAACTGGTCATTAACTGGTCTTTAGAGATCAGTAGCTGGTTTAAGCTGGTCATTAGCTGGTTCAAGCTGGACATAAACTGGGTCATGATTTTCATTAGCTGTTCACGCTGGTGATTAGCTGGCCTAACAAGGTCATTAGTTGGTTTAAGCTGATCATTAGCTGGTTCAAACTTGAGTTGGTCATTAGTTGGTTTAAGCTGGTCATTTAGCTGCTTCAAGCTTTCTCTTGGTTTGTCCGAACTGGTCATTACCTGGTCTTAGCAGGTTAGAGGTTAGTAGCTAATGTAAGCTGATTATTAGCGATGTTCAAGCTGGTCATTAGCTGTTTCAATCTATGCTCGTACTTAGCTTGTTGGAGCTGGTCATTAGCTGATTCAGGCTGGCCATAATATGGTTCATGCTTGTCATTAGCTATTCAAGCTTATCTGAGTTGGTCATTAGTTGGTTTAAGCTTGTCATTTAGCTGGTTCAAGCTTTTCCTCAGTTTGTCCGAACTGGTCATTACCTCGTTTTAGCAGATTAGCAATCGGTGTAAGCTGGTTATTAGCTATGTTCAAGCTGGTGTTAATAAAATTTATTTTGGTCATTAGCTGTTAGTTTGGTACTTAGTTTGTCGGAGCTGGTCATTACCTCGTTCAGGCTAGCCATGAACTGGTTCATGCTTTTTATTAGCTGTTCAAGCTGGTCATTAACTGGCCTAATCAGGTCATTAGTTGGTTTAAGATGGTCATTAGATGGTCCAGGCTTGTTTGAGTTGGTTATTGGTTGGTTTGAGCTGGTCATTTATCTGGTTTAAGCTTTTCCTCAGTTTGTCCAAGCTGGTCATTAACTGGTCTTACTAGGTCAGTAGCTGGTTTAAGCTGGTCATTAGCTGGTTTGAGCTGATAATTTACTGGTTTGATTAATTATCTGGTTAATTTGCTGGTTCAAGCTAGTTCTCAGCTTCTTCAAGCGGATCATTAGCTGGTTTGAGCTGGAAATTAGCTGGTTCTAGCTGTCCATTAACTGGTTTACCCTGGTCATTATTTGGTCTAAGCAAGTCATTAGCTGGTCATTATCTGGTCTTTAGCTGATTCAAGCTGGTTCAAGCTAGTAATTAATGGGTCCAAGCTGGTCATTTAGCTGGTTCAAGCATTTCCTCAGTTTGTTTGAACTGGCCATTAGACTGGTTTGTTAGATCTGGTCTTAGCAGATCAGCAGCCGGTTTAAGCTGGTCATTAGTCAGGTTCAGGCTGGTCCAAGCTGATAATAAACTGGTTTGAGTTGGTCATTAGCTGGTTCAAGCTAGTTCTCAGTTTCTCCAAATTGTTCATTAGCTGGTTCGAGCTGGACATTAGCAGATTCAAACTGTCCATTAACTAGTTTAACCTGGTCATTAGCTGGTCTAAGCAAGTCATTAGCTTGTCATTATCTGGTCTTAGCAGATCGGTAGCTGGTTTACACTGGTCATTAGCTTGTTCAAGCTAGTTCTCAGTTTCTCCAAGATGATTATTAGCTGGTTCGAGCTGGACATTAGCTGGTTCAATCTGATAGTTAACAGGTTTGAGTTGGGCTGGTTCAAGCTAGTTCTCAGTTTCTCCAAACTGATCATTAGCTGGTTCAAGCTGGACATTAGCAGATTCTAGCTGTCCATTAACTGGTTTATCCTGATCATTATCTAGTCTAAGCAATTCATTTGCTGGTCATTATCTGGTCTTAGCAGATCAGTAGCCAGTTTACGCTGGTCATTAGCTGGTTCAAGCTAGTTCTTAGTTTCTCCAAGCTGATCATTAGTTGGTTTGTGCTGGACATTAGCTGGTTGAACCTGGTCATTATCTGGTCTAAGAAAGTCATTATCTGCTCTGTAGCTGATTCAAGCTGGTTCAAACAAGTAAATAGTGGGTCCAAGCTGAGCATTTACGGATGATCCAAGAAAATCTACTAGCATACACCAGCTAATGAGCCATTTTGACAAGTATGACCACTTTAGCTTCAATTTTCCAAAACACAGAGTCTGGCTCAGACTGAATTTTCCATCACAGTTATGAAATACATGTCAGTACTGTAAATTTGTAATAGAAAACCTGATGTAACCCCAAAACATGAATGATAAATTGCAATCTCAATTTTTGTATAATTTTTTGATTAATGTAAAATAATCCAAAGGGAAAAGAGGAATAACAAAACAGGACTGGATAACCTTAATTACTCCAGTGTCATTTGATGACGCACACCACATGCATACGTGTGGAAACCGACGATTCTCAGCTTAGTTATGGGAAACTGAAACTTTCTCAAAGAGGTTGTGTTTGACCCCCTGGCCTCTAGAATCCTTCAGCTTCAAGTGCATCCCTCTGTCCCCAGCCACAGCACCTCGTCCCAGGCTCTGGGTGTCACCACAGGGCCTTTGATGGCTCACACATGGACTGCTTCCTGTACTACTTCCTGTGGTTAATGGTGGAGAGGCTGGGTCAGGGCTGCCCCCTTCTGGTCTCTAGGGAAACACAGGGGATGTGACTGTTTGCGCACACACACTCACACACAGACAAACACACTCCCATAATCCCCATTCAACCCCAGCGCTTCCTCAGCCTCTCATACACCCTTACTTCCTTCAGTCACACACACACATACACCCTGCAGCAGTTCTCATCACACTTCAGTCTCCAAACCATCTGTGACCTTTGAGTTCCATCCCTCTGGAGTGGAAGTCCTGCTTCCCATGAAGCCCCAGCATCAGTCAATCAGTGGCTTTGCAGATCATTAACATTTTGTACATGCTAAGCAGGGTTACCCCAATGGTCAAAATTTTGTGCATTGATAAACTTATAAAATAAAGTTTTATTAAAAGATTAAAAAACTGTCGTGATTAATCTTGTGATTACAAACAAATGTGTTTATACATCTGTGTAGATGACATCTGTAACATATGTGGTACTTTGCATGCTTTTTTTGTTTTTGTTTGAAATAAGACACAAACCCTGTTTGGTTTGGTATTAATAATGAGCCCGTTTAGACCTATTGATGTGACACATAGGAAGAGGGTAGAATGGATGAATGTTTAAAAAATAGATGAATGTTTAAAAAATCTTAATTTAATGGACAGACCAAACGGGTAATCAGACAGAGAAAGAACAACAGATAGATAGATAGATAGATAGATAGATAGATAGATAGATAGATAGATAGATAGATAGATAGATAGACAGACAAATAGGCAAATGGAGACAGATATATAGATAGATGGATAGACAGACAATTGGACAGACAAAGACATAGGTAGATAGATAGATAGATAGATAGATAGATAGATAGATAGATAGATAGATAGATAGATAGATAGACAAATGGTCAAATGGAGACAGATATATACATAGATGGATAGACAGAGACAATTGGTCAGACAGAGAGAGATAGATAGATAGATAGATAGATAGATAGATAGATAGATAGATAGATAGATAGATAGATAGACAAATGGTCAAATGGAGACAGATATATACATGGATGGACAGAGACAATTGGTCAGACAGAGAGATAGATAGATAGATAGATAGATAGATAGATAGATAGATAGATAGATAGATAGACAAATGGTCAAATGGAGACAGATAGATAGATAGATAGATAGATAGATAGACAAATGGTCAAATGGAGACAGATAGATAGATAGACAGACAGAGACAATTGGACAGACAAAGACATAGATAGATAGATAGATAGATAGATAGATAGATAGATAGATAGATAGATAGACAAATGGTCAAATGGAGACATATATATAGATAGATGGATAGACAGAGACAATTGGTCAGATAGAGACATAGATAGATAGATAGATAGATAGATAGATAGATAGATAGATAGATAGATAGACAAATGGTCAAATGGAGACATATATAGATAGATAGATAGATAGATAGATAGATAGATAGATAGATAGATAGATAGATAGATAGACAAATGATCAAATGGAGACAGATACATATATAGATGGATAGACAGAGACAACTGGTCAGATAGAGACATAGATAGATAGATAGATAGATAGATAGATAGATAGATGGATAGACAGACAATTGGTCAGATAGAGAGATAGATAGATAGATAGATAGATAGATAGATAGATAGATAGACAGACAAATGGTCAAATGGAGACAGATATATACATAGATGGATAGACAGAGACAATTGGACAGACAGAGACATAGACAGATTACTCAATGTTTAGTAAAACTACAAACATGAACAAAAAGAAACTACAACTCCCATGAAAGTGTTTTTGGCTGAAGAACAGAGACAGCACAGGTTTAATACTTTAAGTTAATATTTAAAAAAAAATAAAAATAACTTAATTTAATAAAATTGCTTAATTTTTCGCTTTTTCTCATTTTGTATATATATTAAAAATAATGAAAAAGAATAATATAATTATTATTAATATTTTATTATACCGGGTCTTGTGCCTATAGCTCACATACGAAACCTACACACCCCCTGCTGAATGAAATCATTATGCATGACTTCCAAATCTTTATGTGGCGTAATGTACCGCGCACGACCCACACTCTCTCTCTTTATTTTAGCTATCCAGCCGCCAGTAAATCCTCTTTAGTTTAGTGGGTAACGTTATGCACCTGTCAGTGCATCTTCAGTATGATCCAGTTATTCTTGATGTGACCTACATCAGGGGCACACACGCTCTCTCGTGCACGGGCATCCCTCCTTTATATCTGACGCCATAGCAACGCTATGCCGAAGCAGTGATGCGCGCTTTCTTCAATACAGCAAGGACAAGGAGATACAACACCATCGCGTTCACTGTCTAACAGCTGATATCGGAGCGTGTTTACTGCAAGTATCGATGACAAAAACTACAACCGAAGACATCTAGGTGAGTGTGTCCGCAGTCTTGCTGCATTACATCTTAAATTAATTCATTCAAATCCCAACGGTTGATTCTGAATGACGCGCGTTGCCTTGTCTTATTTACAGTGGCCTTCTATGGATATGTTGATTATACGTTGCGTTTAATGACATTTTGACGCTCGTTTAGAAACTGAAGGACATGGTTCACGGTGGTCATGTAGAGATATGTCACTTGTGAAACACCAGAACTAGGTTAAATCGAGGTATCATTTTGTTTCTTTGTCAGGTAAGCTTGTTTTACAAAAGAAACAACCATGTGACTTGGCGTACCGATTACAGTAGACTACACTGTAAATACAGTGTTTGCTAACAACATTATTAACAAATTATAAGCAAAATTAAATGTAGTTAAGTTCATAATTGAGCGTGTAACATCAAGTGACCTCCTTAAAAGTGAATCATTTCAAATGAGCTGAAATAGTATAACAGTTTTGTAACGTTAGTTAACAAATATCTTTAGCTACGTTCTGTTTACGTTATGAATGTTCATTATTATGTATTTCTCTTTTAAAAATATTTAAAAATGCCACACACAGATCTCAAGACCTGATGTAATAAAGATGACAAGTGTAACAATCAACTCACAAATTATTTTAATAGAGCAATAAACACATCTTGACATCCACAAGACAATAAGCTACTAAACATGATGACAAAATCAAGATAAAATATGTAAATCAAAGTGCTAAAAATGCTACCATAATTGTTCACGCCCCAGTGCATGCTGGGAAAACAGAAATGGTATACCATTGATGGAAACTGAATGAGCAAAAGGTTAATTTATACAGGATGTGCTTGTAAACTGTTTATTACCATTATGTTTCTCACTCAATAATTTGTTCATCAGGAATTATTCAGAAATTAAGCAGAATAGAAAAAAAAAAAATAAAATTCTGCCACTGGTTTTTTTTTTCTATATGCCTCTAATTTGATCCACTAATTTAAGGCTTTTTATTATTTTATTTATTTTATTTTATTTTATTTTATTTTATTTTATTTTATTTTACTTTACTTTACTTTACTTTACTTTTTATTTTATTTAATTTTATTTATTATTTTATTATTTTATTTCACTTTATTTTTGTATTTTGTTTATTTTAATTTATTTTACCATTTTTTTTCTATATGCCTCTAATTTGATTCACTAATTAAAGGCATTATTTTATTTTATTTATTAATAAGCCTCCAAAATGATTCACTAAAAAAAAAAAAAAATGAAAAGGTTTCACATTTTTAAATTGTCCAAAAAAACAATAATATAATTCTGTTAAATATAATTTACATTACTGATATTTAAAATAAATGACATTATGAAATGTATACAGAATCAGTTAAATGTAATTAATTTTTGTTAATTATTAATGTTATGTTGCTCACTCAATAATTTATTAATTAGGAATTATCAGAAATTAAGCAGAATGGAAATAAATAAATAAATACATTTTAATAAAATAAATGATCCACTAATTTGGGCTTTTTTTCTATATGCCTCTAATTTGATCCACTAATTTAAGGTATTTTATTTTATATTATTATTTTGCTTTTTTTTAACTTTATTTTACAATATTTTTTCTATATGCCTCTAATTTGATTCACTAATTAAAGACATAAATAAAAAAAATAACATTTTTAATATTTTTAAATTGTCAAAAAAACAAAAAACAAAACAAGAATATAAGTCTGTTAAATAAAATTGACATCATTGCTATTTAAACTAACTGACATTGTGAAATGTATACAGAATCATTCGAATTTAATTAATTTGTGTATCATTTTTTATTAGCATTTATATAACAGAATGTTTCTTCATTTTTCTGTGTTTTCTAATTTCTCTCTGCTTACCTAGACAGCTTGTTTGTGCATCACGCACACCTCTGATGGCCAGAAATGCTGTGTAGGCAGGCAGCTCGCAAGATTTGAGACGCAGCCACAGTGTCACAGTCAATCTCTATTTTCTCAGGAGGGTCCGTACATCCATGCCAACATTCCTGTTCAAGTTTGGAAATACGATCCAAGAGCTAGACAGAGAGAGAAAGAGAGAGAGAGAGACCATGAGCAGCTGATACACCACGGCTAAAAATAATATTCCCGTGAATTACTCTGTCTAACACCAGCAATGGGCATGAAAAGCTACTAAAGAAGAGTAATTAATTTGGTAAGTGATTATTTTATATGACTGTCACTGTGGGTTTTACTACTTTATTTACTATACATGCTAGATAAAGACCATACAGTAAGCAGAGGAAAGACAACGTCAGGCTGTCAGTGAGCATGTGGAGGGATTTGAATAGCCGTCAGAGTGGGTGGTATCCTGTAATAATAATAATCATGAACGGCAGTGTTTTACACAAAAGTGATGAGTATGAATGAGGAGACTGTTGTACTGTGGTCTATATAATGCACTTGTCATGGGGCTTTACTTTGTGATTCATTTCATTCAATGTAAACCAGGACTCAATATCCTCCTGAGATGCAGCAATTTATGTTTTGGTTTCTGTAGCATGTTTTTTGTTAATAATACCAATAAGAACATCTATGAGTTTTAAGTTCTGGAGTGTCTTAAAGTTGCAGTTAAAGTAAATGTAATAAAATTATGGCATGACGACCCCAGTCATATAAGTATAGCTTAATATGAGCGGTTTTATTTTACATGATCATGTGACTAGCTAAACACTATTTACTTTCTGGTTAGACTTTTTATCGGACACTTTGGTTGAGCAATAAATGATTGAATATTGAATATGCTTTTACAGCATATAGCATTATATGCTAATAATATTAGCATTTTTTATATTTCTAAATATATTAGCATTTTCTGACATACACACATATAAGTGACAGTTTAAATTGAATGCTAACTATCATTTCGGCAACAAAAATGAAATAAAATAAAATTAAATTAAATTAAATTAAATTAAATTAATGTAAGTTATATTGGATAAAAGCATTTGCCAAATGCATAAATGTAAATATAAACTTTTTTCTATAAATAGTGATATTTATATATGATATCTTGATGATATAACCAGGGTTATTATAGTTAAACTAAAACCATAAAAATATTTTGGTCAGTTGAAATAAAATTAACTTTAACTATAATAAAACAAAATAAATATACACACTAATGACAAAAACACACAACAAATGTAATAAAACTTTAAAGTTAAAATGGAAACCAAAAAAAAAACGACAATGTAATTTAAAAATATTATTGCTATAATTAATAATTAATTTTAATTAATATAATTAATTATTAATTATATTACTATAATTAAAATTATTTTACGTGTACACTGCCATTCAAAAGTTTTGGATCTGTAAGATTTTTAATGTTGTTGTTTTTTTTTTTAAGAAGTTTCTTATGCTCATTAAGGCTGCGTTTATTTGAACAAAAATACAGAAAAAGCAGTAATATTGTGAAATATTATTACATTTTAAAATAACTGTTTTCTATGTTAATATATTTTAAAATTGTAATTTATTCCTGTGATGCAATGCTGAATTTTCAGCATCATTACTTCATAAATATGAAGCAGCACAACTGTTTCCAACATTGATTATAAATCAGCATATTAGAATGATTTCTGAAGATCATGTGACACTGAAGACTGAAGTAACGATGCTGAAAATTCAGCTTTGCATCACAGTAATAAATTCTATTTTAAAGAAAATTAAAATAGAAAACCACTATTTGAAATGGCAATAATATTTTGCAATATTAATGTTTTTTCTGTATTTTTGATCAAGTAAATGATAATCATAAGAGAATTCTTTAAAAAACATTAACAATCTTACTGATCTCAAACTTTTGAACAGCAGTGTAATTTAAACATTTTTTAAAAAGAAGGTTTGTGAAAAATTTGAAATCTATTTTATTAATTTAATTTTGTAATGTAAAAACTTTGATGAGTCACCCGAGTATACACAGCATGCAAGCTTCAGTCTACCAGAGTGTATTCTGTCCAAGCAAACGATACTGTCCATTGTGATGTTGTATAATGCAGCTATCCTGTATGAGAAATTAAAGTTTGCTGATAAATGAATTGGCTGAGAGAGTACAGGCAGTGTCCCTAGAGAGGGTTTGTTAATCTTGCTCTTACACTGATTGCCAACAGAGGATCAATGTAGTCAAATACTTTGCCGGAGCTCATAGTCAATAATGATTACAGCAATACTGCTTTCAGTGCTGTCAGTTTGGGCTCAAAGTTGGCAATCTGCAGACCGAATGATTTTTCATTAAATGCCTTTTTTTTAACCATCCCCAGGCTCCTTTAGCCCAGTAAGGTGACATGGCCTTGTCTTTTTGTGGGAACGACAAAGATAGTAATGCCTACAGCGTGGACAAAGGAGTCCTGGACAATGGCTGCTTCGTGGATGCCCTCAACCTCGTCCCTCATGTATTTCTTCTCTTCATCACCTTCCCTATTCTCTTCATTGGTATGAATGCCCTTGTCTTTTTTTTATGTTAATGTTTTTCTCTGTGCATGTTCTGCAGTTGATTACATTTCTTTGATCCACTAATTTAGGGCATTTAATTTAATTTAATTTAATTTAATTTTATTTTATTTTTTAGGGTCATGTGGCAAAATGTATTTTTTTCCCCAAACATTGCTTCCAACTTGATCCACTAATTTAAAGCATTATTTTATTTTATTTTATTTTATTTTATTTTATTTTATTTTATTTTATTTTATTTTTCTAGGGGCATGTGGCAATTCATTTATTTATTTTTTATTTGTTGTATTTTCCAATTTTTAATTTTACTTTATTTTACTATTATTTTCTATATGCCTCTAATTTGATCCACTAATTTAAGGCGTTTATTTTGTTTTAATTTATTTTATTTTTATTTATTATCTAGGGTCATGTGGCAAAATATATTTATTTTTTGTTATTAGTTTTTTTCTCCAAACATGCCTCTAATTTGATCCACTAATTTAAGGCATTATTTTATTTTATTTTATTTTATTGCATGTGGTGATTCATTTATTTTTTTAATTTGTTTTATTTTCAAAAAATTTATTTTACTTTATTTTTTCTGTATGCTTCTAATTAGCTTTTTTATTATTTTATTTTAGTTTCAGTTTTTTTATTTTTTATTTTTTATGCTTCTAATTTGATCCACTAAATTAAGGCATAATTTTATTTTATTTTATTTTATAAAACATTTCATTCTAATATGAGTTTAAAGGGATAGTTCACCAAAAAGTTTACATTTTGTGATTAATTCACCCATTAACTCACCCTCAAGTCTTTTTTTTTTTTTGGAACCAAACAAAGTTGAGCTTCCAAAGTTGAACCCTTAAACGCCTGTTGTGTGACATGTGAATTTCTTTGTAATATCAACTTACTGTGAGGTGTAGCCAATTTAATTCAAATTCCATCTCACAAATTGCAAGGAAGCCAATTTTAAAATTGTTAAGCCCTTGTTGTTTATGTCATATGTCATGTCTTCAGAAGCTGAGGGGCCTAGACACTGTATCAGAGCTAGTTGGGCCAATTCATTATCTGCATCAGCTCCCCAAAGACTCTCAAATCCTTCTAAAAATCCTTTATTCTCACGCCACAATGGTGTCAAAGCCATTTCTCATTCAGTCTCATGATTAAAAAATATTTCTCATAGCAGAATTACTACACTGTTAGCCAAAGAACGGAAAACAGTGAATAATCGAGACAGGCGGGGACAGATACAGGCTGCTGATTAACAAAGTAAATGTTAACTCTATATTATATTAGATACACATAAGTGTGTTTGTGTCCAGGTTGGGGTAGCCAGAGCTCAAAGGTGCAGATCCATCATAACACATGGCTGCACTTTCCTGGCCACAACCTGCGCTGGATCCTCACCTTCACACTGCTGTTTGTGCACGTGTGCGAGATCGCCGAGGGAATCGTCTCCAACACGTGGGTTTCAACGCATACACATTCAATATAATAAAGAAATGCATTTATGTTAATGTCTGTGTATGAATGGATTATTTTAGGCACATGGAGTCGAATCACTTGCATCTCTTCATGCCAGCGCTGATGGGCTTCATAGCGGCCACGACATCAGTCGTATATTATCACAATATAGAAACAGCCAATTTCCCCAAACTGTTGCTGGGTAAGTCCATGTCCATTTCATTACGCAAATACAAATGCTGGCAGTTAATAATAAAATGTACTTTGAGTGTTGCTGTTTCATCACTTACTTTATGTAACAGTTAGTACCGGTCTTCTAATTTAAATAAAACACTTTCAATCTGGGTGTTGCTTGGCAACATGTAATGGTTGAATTCATATTTCAGTTAGTTTCTATCTTTGGGATTCGGTATGAGAATGAGAACTAACCTCAGAAATACTCTTTCACAGCATTATTTATTTACTGGATTCTGGCTTTCATCACCAAGATGATAAAGTTATGGAAGTTTGCAGAAGTGAGGTTGGGGGTGAAAGATCTTCGTTTCTGTATCACAGCTTTGCTTGTGGTGCTGTACGGCCTGCTCATGGCTGTCGAAATCAACGTAATCAGAGTCAGGGTGAGTTGACCTAGGATCTTGTGGCAAATTTGTGTTTTTTTTTTGTCCAATTTTTTATTTTACTACTTTTTCTATATGCCTTTATTTTGATTCATTATTTTATTTTATTTTATTTTATTTTAATCCACTACTTTTTTCTATATGCTTATGATTTGATCCACTAATTCAAGGCAGTTTATTTTTTATGTTATAAAAAATATTTTTTATATTATTTCATTAATTTAATTTAATTTTATTTAATTTTACTTTATTTAATTTTATTTTATATTAATTTGATCCACCAGTTTAGGCTTTTTTTCTATATGCCTCTAATTTGATCCGCTAATTTAAGGCATTTTATATTTAATTTATTTTAATTTAAATGTAATTTAATTAAATTTAATTTTACCACTAATTTAAGGCAGATTTTTATCCATAAATTGTAGACCATTTTATAAATCTTACTAACCTACTGAAAAAACAGCTGCTGGTTATCAGTTGTCTGATTGTCTGGCTGTTTAAGTAGTTAAGGTGAAACAAAATCAAAATCCAGCATCCAAAACACAAAATGCTAGTCTATTTAGTAGAGTAATTTGACCTGTATCTTTCATTATCATCTTACCTGCAGAAGTACGTGTTCTTTGCGAACCCCCAAAGGGTGAAGCCCCCAGAAGACTTGCAGGACCTCGGAGTGCGTTTCCTCCAGCCCTTCGTCAACCTCCTCTCCAAGGCAACATATTGGTGGATGAACCCCCTCATCATTGGAGCCCACAAGAGACCCATTGAGCTGAAAAAGATTGGCAAACTGCCAATCGCAATGAGGGCGTTGACTAACTATATGCGCCTGAAAGACTCCTATGAGGAACAGAGGGTATGTGCAGATGATCAAAGGTTTAAGAGCAAGTATGGTCATTCATAATCTAAATTAACAACATTTCTGTCATGACAACTCTTTGAAGATTTGGCAGTGGCAATGGCAATTGTATTTGGTCTTGGTGGAATAGATCTGCTACGGTGCTGAATTGCTGCTGCTGTTGCTTTTTGCCGTTGTTGTATATTATTGCTGCTGCTGCTGCAAAGCAAGTACTGGAAATTGCTACTGCCAATATGGTGTTGTGAGTATTTAAAACATACTGTCGCTGCACAATAGCATATAAAATAACCCATAGCAGATCTATACAGGTGGAGCTGGGGAGGTGGAGGGTTTCGCGCAGCGAAACGCTCTAGTAAATGCTAACCAGCCATTTAAATTTAAATCAGCAAACACATTGGCTGTGTATGCAACATGAACCAATCAGCTTGAGCCAAGTAGTTTAACGCTGTGAATATCATCAGTTTGCATTAACAACCCATCAGTCTACGCCATCTAGGGTGTCATGACAGAACTTGGTATTTTCGTATTTGTTGACACGTAGTAATGAGACGTGTCAGTTGACCAGTGTCTCTTTGCTTGTCCAATTCTGACAGCAGAAAACAGAGGACCCAGAGAAATCCCCATCCATCTGGAAATCCATGTACCGGGCATTTGGGGGGCCTATACTTCTCAGCAGCACTTTCCGGTACATGGCAGACTTGCTGGGCTTTGCCGGGCCACTCTGCATCTCTGGGATCGTGGACCACCTGGATAATTCAACAGAAATTGACAGGACGAACAAGGTGCGTGTTAAATAGGGTTGTCTTGTGTGTGTCGCCATCTTTGATAGTCTGTAAATATGGTTACAAATGCTATTTGTGGTATTATAAAAATGGAAAACACTGCAAAAAATAATTTCCGTGTTCTAAATTGTTGCCCTTTTTCAGTACAAATGTTTAAACACAAAAAAAGTTACTTAAGCAAACTTACGTACGATATTTAGTCTTGTTTTCTATTTTTTTTGCTTAAAACAAATAAACAAAAAATGGCCAATGTAGTAAGTTTATTTTTGCAGATATTGGCAGCAATTTTGTCCTGTTTTAAGAAAGAAAAAAATGTAAATAAATTAATAAATGAATATTTATCAGTTTGTATAAAAATAAAAATATATAATAAACACATAACAATGTACGTAAGAAAATTATTTTTGCAATAAATGGGCCTGTCATTTCCAAACACATACCAGAGAGATGGTAAAACAGAGAAATGGAGGGATAAAGGAAACTACACAACTAATGTACTGGAAATATATCACAATCTAGTGACTGTCTCCCAGCACTTTGATATTATCTAATTTACTTTGGAACCCATTCATAGTGTGCCTTGTTAAATAATTTAGGATGTTGTTCAAATAACTGTCACTTGAATGATTTGCTGCAGATATCGGTTTGCTGGTTATGCAACTAATTAGAATGTATTTATTTTACTTGGGTGCAACGTGACAGTACTGTAGAGAATGATCTATGGTCTGATATCTGCTGTTTTGCCCTGCTATTTATCACTTCCTGTGTGATGTCACAGAGGCGTCAGTGATATTAATGAGAGTACTGTATGTCATCGCCCTAAGATGACAGCATTTATTAGATTTCACACAGTGTGTTTTCCCTGCTCGAATGACCATGATGTCATGTTTGTTGGAAAAAACCCTCATGAGGTTTAGATAAGGAGGGATTCATTGTGTGATAAAAGCTGATTGAATGAATGATGTCATTGCATTTATTTTGTCATATGCCTGTGAGCATACGTCTGCAACCGAGTGTTTTAATTTTGAACACTATACACTACTTACGCATGTCTTATATAAAATAATAATGCTTATTTAGCAAGGATGCATTAAAATGATCAAAAATGACAGTAAAAAATGTCTATTAAAAAAAAATCCATTATTGTGAACTTGTAGGACTCTAGTAACGACTGCTGAAAAGTCAGCTTTGCCATCACAGGAATAAATTATATAATGAAATATATTAAAATAAAAAATATATATTTTAAAAATATTTTTAAATAAATGTTTTTTTTAACTGTAATTATATTCCACAATATTACAGTATTTTACTGTATTTTAAATCCAATAAATTCAGCCCTGGTAAGTATAAGAGACTTCTTTCAAAAACTTTTGAACAGCAGTGTACGTTGTTTATCTTATAATGTATTATTAGAATTTATAATTAAAATAATTTGTAATTATTTTTAAGTGTGGCTTAAATCCAAATACATTTTGGGGTCACTATAAATGTGTGTGACAAAATGAAGCCAGAACAGACGTGCATATCTGTGTGACATGGAAAATTCCCCACTCACATCGCACTCCCTCTCACACAGACGTTGCTGCCAGCAACACTCTGTTTAAGTGACTCCTCTTTATTTTAGTTTGTGTGCGAGTGTGTGCTTGAGTATGACATCAGTGAGGCCTAAAATGCCGAAGTGTTTTAATGTATTCCGTGTTTGTTCATACTCTGTTTATGTCCTGTCAGACAGTGAACATGACTTTGGGGGTGTACTTCATGTCTTCCACTGAGCTGCTAAAGAATACGTCGGTTCTGGCGGTTCTGCTGTTCCTGGCCCTCGTGCTGCAGCGAACATTCCTGCAGGCCTCCTACTACGTCACAATAGAGACCGGCATTAACCTGCGCGGGGCGCTGCTTGTAAGTTTCAAAGAGCTTACTGGAAGTCAAAAATTATCAGACAACTTTATATTTCATCAATTTGCACTACTCACTTCAAGTTGTATTTTATAATACAAAATATTATACAAGACAAATTCTTACCTTAGTAGGAAAGTGAAGCTATTCTATTCTATTCTATTCTATTCTATTCTATTCTTGTCCTTTTTGATTCTATACTACTGTACTTTGCCCCATTATTGATTTCTACTCTACTTTGTTCTATATTCTTTTCTATTCTATTCTATTCTATTCTGCTTTATCCTGTTGGATTCTATACTACTGTACTTTGTCCCATTATTGTTTTCTACTCTATTTCTCTATTCTGTCCTATATTCTATTCTATTCTATTCTAATTCAATTCTATTCTGCTTTGTCCTGGTGGATTCTATACTACTGTACTTTGTCCTATTATTCTTTTCTACTCTACTTTGTCCTATATTCTGTCTGTTCTATTCTATTCTATTCTATTCTATTCTATTCTATTCTATTCTATTCTATCCTGTGTTGTCCTGTTTGATCCTATACTATTGTACTTTCTAATTATGTTAGAAACATAGTTGTTAGTTGGTCTGTTCTGTTTTTATCTGTTTTGTTCTATTCTATTCCATTCTATTCTTTCTACTCAGTTCTATTTAATTCTGTTCGATTCAGTTATGCTTCGGTCTGTTTGGGTGTGTGTTCTGTTATTATCAGCTTTTCCCTATTCTATTCTATTCTGTTCTATTCTATTCTATTCTATTCTGTTCTGCTTTGTCTATACTGCTGTACTTTCTCCCATTATTCTTTTCTGCTCTGTCCTATATTATGTCTGTTTTATTCTTTCAAGTTAGTTCTATTGAATTCTGTTCTGTTCTGCATTATTCTGTTCATTTCAATTATTATTATTCTAATTATGTTAGTTATTATTGTTATTATCTGATTTGTTCTATTCTATTCTATTCTATTCTATTCTATTCTATTCTATTCTATTCTATTCTATCTCCTGTTCTTTTTTACTCTATTTTGTCCCATTCTATTCGGTCTGTTTTATTCTTTCAACTCAATTCTATTCAATTCTGTTCGATTCAACTTTATTCTGTTTGGGTCTGTGTTCTGTTATTATCTATTTTTTTTATTATCTATTCTATTCTCTTCTATTGTCAGTAATGCTATTGTAACCTTAAACTAAAAGTATTGTTTTTTTTGTTGAAAAAAGTATAAATATTAGCTGAAAATCTTATAAAACTTAAATGAAGTACCTGAGATTCTAAAATTCCTAAAATAGAAAATAATTAAAGCTAAATAGAAATATTTTTAGAAAAGTAATAAAATTGACAAAAAAATCATGACAAAATTACTAAAACTAATATTTAGATGAAATATAAAAATAATTAGTTTATTTAATTATTTAACTTAAAAAAATAGTTTAAAATATTAGGAAATACTATAATATTACTGTATATTACCAAAATAACTCTGATGACCAGATGTTCTGTTTGGTCTATCATATTACACTGTATTCTAGTTTTGTCTTCTTTTCTGCTTTTTGTGATTCAATTGTTGGTTTTCTTCCTCTAGGCAATGATCTACAATAAAATTCTGCGTCTCTCCACTTCAAACATGTCCATGGGAGAGATGACTCTCGGCCAGATCAACAATCTTGTTGCCATAGAAACCAATCAGCTCATGTGGTTTCTCTTCTTATGCCCCAACCTGTGGGCCATGCCAGTTCAGGTATATCGTAGCACTCCTGCATTCCTGCATTTGCGAAAACACCACAGCATTTGTGTTCCTAAGCAAAACATCTTATTTCTGTCCATAGATCATTATGGGAGTGATCCTCCTGTATCATCTGTTGGGTAACAGCGCGTTGATAGGGGCCGGCGTCATTTTGCTACTGGCCCCGGTTCAGTACCTCATCGCTACCAAGTTGGCAGACACACAGAAGAGTACACTGGTGAGCTTTACTTTTATCTTTGTGTGTCTGCATGTTGTCAACACACCAACAAGCTCATGTTCCTGACTTCTAAATATTTTCTCAGGACTACTCAACAGACCGTCTTAAGACGACGACAGAGATCCTAAAAGGAATAAAGCTGCTGAAGCTGTATGCATGGGAGAACATATTCTGTGACCGTGTAGAAGACACCAGAGGAAAAGAGCTGACCAGTCTTAAGACTTTCGCCCTCTACACATCAATGTCCAGTATGAGAGGCTCCTCCCTCCATTATAAGCCCCGCCCACATACACAAACCCCTCCCCTTGCAGTTTCTCTGCACTTAATCCATATTCTCATTAGGGCTGGGTGTCGAGTTTGATCCTTTTTAGGCGAGTATCGAAAAAACCTCTTGTTGTTCGGTACCAGACTTCGATACCTAAGGGGTTAATCTTGTTAACGTCAGTGTGCCAATAAGCCTGTTGCGGCGCCATGCAGAACGGCGGCTTTCACACTGAACGCAGAATGCACAGCAACAAAAGTTCAACTAATTTGAACTTTGAGCGTGGCTTGCACGCAAGTGGTGCGCTCCACTGTGCGTGCGCTTTGGTCGATGCAGCAACAAACCATCTTCACATGGCGCATCCACGAGAGTGATCCGAAAGCATACGAAGCAGTCTGCTCTCTCTGATCGGCATCGATATTGAAACATTTGAACAATACCCAACCCTAATTCTCATTTGATAAACTTGTTTGGTTCTAACAGCTGTTTGTGAAATAATTGCTCTCTCTTTATCTCCACAGTATTTATGAATGCCGCCATCCCCATTGCTGCAGTGTTGGCGGTAAGAGATGCACCATGAAGGCTTTGATTAGTTGTATTTTATCCACTATGTAGACCATACGTATTCTTCTTGTTCTTGTAGACCTTTGTCACACATGTCTATATTGAAGAGGTCAGGCTCAGTCCAGCCAGGGCGTTTGCTTCTTTGGCTCTATTCCACATCCTGGTCACTCCACTCTTCCTGTTATCCACGGTGGTCAGGTTTGCCGTCAAGGCCCTTGTCAGGTATATCGCTAAACCAAGCTAGTTATCAAATCCAACTTCACTTCATAATATTGGCTTTCCTGGAAGGATCTGATGATCTGGTTGATATCCGCAGTGTACAGAAGCTTAGCGAGTTCCTGCAAAGTGATGAGATTGGAGATGACAGCTGGAGAAACGGAGAAATGTCCATGTCTCTAGAGGTCGGCAAGAAATATAAATATCATGGGGATGTGAGTGCACACACACACACAAATTTGCATCTTACAGTTGGTGAATTTTTGTGACGAAATCCAGTCATCTATATAATTGGGATTTTCGCATGAGGGCAAAAGGTTTCCATGCAGATTTTGCAACAGTTAAAAAAATCTGCATCGTTTTACACATACTTTGGACAATGGGGGGGCGCCATTATTTCGATTATGTGAAATGGTTGCACTTGTTGAGCTGCTGGCACTACCTGTTGCTATTTTTAATGCAACGCAACTCAAAAAATTAAATACTTATACAACGACCACAGCTACTGAAAGAGCTAACAGGTGACGATGGATATAAGCGTAAGCTTAAACCAAATGCCGTACCATCGATTTTTCCCCACAAGGAGTCTGAACGCCCCCAGATATCAAGTCAGATCTGCTTGAGAAACTCCTTCAATGGCTGCGGCGTCATGACAAGCGTTGGCATGTTTACATCCTGCCAGGATGGCATCTAGCGTTTCTTGTCTCTGCCATTTGTAAGCTCTTTCAATAGCTGTGGTCTACTAAAAGCTTCAAGGCCATCAGGGCTAAAGACGTGTGTCTTTAGCAAGTTTTATTTGTCAACAGGCATATTCCCATTCTTTTCCTATTCTTGACTCTAGGAAAGCAGTGAAAATTATAATCAAAAGCCGCATAATGTGTCATCGTATCATGACTTTATTTACCGAGTTGTGTTGCGGCACAAATTTGACGTCAACAAAATAATGGCTCTCCCATAGTCCAAAGTATGTATAAAACAATGTGGATTTTTAAAATAACATAAATCTTACATACGTTTTCCACTACATATTTCAGTAAAAGACATCATTTATGTAATATTAAGCCATTCAAGTCAATACCTGAAGTTTCTTTTAGCATTCAGCAGAGCTTTATGCGGAATGAGGAGCAGTTCAGTAAGAACTAAGATGCTCTTAGAGGAACTGTTGCTATCAATTTGGGTGATGTGGGACACCTAATCTAGTTGGGATGCCATGTGATAATCTCATTTTCTGAAAAGCATTCCTCAATATTTTTGGCATCAGAGATGCTTTTAATGAGGTTTTAAAAATAGATGGAATGTTCTTGGATCAGATTCAGGGGAGAAATATTATATGCTGATTAACTAGGACTATTCATGCTCTGTAACTGAACAAGAGAAATAAATTAATATTAATGTTTATATATTATCTCACTGGAAATTCAGGGTTTTTAAAAAACAAGCACTGAAAACATATTAACAGATAAGTAGCCAATAATTAAATTTTTTTTTTTTTTCTGTTTTGCTGAATATATGAGGGCTGCACGCCCATGTGTTGCTATTTTTACTGCAACACAACTCGTAAAATAAAATGCTGATACGATGCCTCATTGTGTGGCTTTTGGTTGTAATTTTCAGTCGAAGGGCAACAAGAGAAGAGATGTAAGTCTTCACTGCTTTCCTAGCAATAAGAAGAGGAGAAAAGAATGGAAAGATGCCTGTTGACGAATGTAACTTCCTAAAGACCTGCGTCTTTGATCTCTCCACTTTAATCCTGATGTCTTTGAGGCTTTTAGTCGACCACAGCTACTGAAAGAGCTTACAAAAGGCAGAGACAAGAAACGCTAGATGCCATCCTGGCAGGATGTAAACGTGGCGATGCTTGTCATGACGCTGCAGCCACTGAAGGAGTTTCTCAGTGTGAAATTCACTCGATATCCAGGGGTAAAAAAAAAATCGATGGTATGGCATTTGGTTTAAGTCTACGCTTAAATTCATTGCCACTTATAAGCTCTTTCAGTAGATGTGGTCATCATATCAGTATTTTATTTTCCAAGTTGTGCGGTGGTAAAAATAGCAACAGGTATCACCAGTAGCTCACAGAGTGCAACCATTTGACGTCATTGAAATAATGGCACCCTCCATAGTCCAAAATATGTTGAAACATTGGCCATACGAGTCTTAATATCTCAATACTAAAAAATTGTGTCTGTGAAGTGTCTCTGTGCAAGAAAAAACAGGGATTGTAATTGAGACAAACTTGACGTCATAACACTCTACATGACCTCTAATAACAGCAAACATGAGACTCCGCAGTCGTGTCTCTAGAGACAACTATCCCACGTTTAGGGGGTTGAAACGGGAGCTGGTCATTCCTGAGCCAGCATAGCTGAGATCTCATAAACGTGTTAAAGAGAAGCTCCTCTCTCTGGTCAGTGTAGGGGCCCTCAGCTGTTCTCTGACAGATGGGACAAATATATGACAGCACTAAAACTACACATCCCCAGAGAGGAGCAGAGCTGGAGCAAAAGGGTGAGGAAAGGGAGAGAACGAGAGAGTGAGGTTGAGGATAGAAATGTATACTGTGACAGGAAGAAGAGGGTTCCAGGAGAGGAAATAGTGTTAAGCTGGAAAATAGTTTTAAGATGCTTGGCTAGATGCAAACAGGAACTCATGTTCCTTGTTTTAGGACTTGACAGCAGCTTTTGAGTGTCATGTGATGTTTGTGTGATCCATGTGTTTTTTCACTGGAATACAGAAGTAGAAATATGAGCTGCTCCATCATTTTGAGCCGTTTTGATATTGAAAACATATTGGTTTTATGCTTTTTATTTATTTAATTATTATGTTTCTACTCCAACCCATCCTTAAGATATAATCACATGAACGGCGGCTGTGATAAAATCGTATTATTGAAGAAATATTGACGATTTTAAGCAATTTTCTGGATTTTTTTTAGGAGATTTATTCAGGTTTACATGAAAGACATAAATAATAGGTTAAGGAAAAATTTTGTTAAAAAAAAAAAAAAGAGGAAAAAATATTAATTAATAATTAATGAAATTATATTACAGTGCATATATTTAATAATATATTTACAATTTTAGCAAATTGCTTTATTATAGTGATGTAAGTTTCTGCAAATATGTCACACCAATTATTAAATATTATACAAATATTAAACATTATAAAAATAAAATGTTGAAAATATATGAACAATATATGTAATTATTTATATTACAGAACATTACAGTTATTTTAATGATATGCTTTATTATAGCGATATACGTTTTTGGCAATGTCACACCATATATTAAATGTTAAATTATTAAATATTACAGACATTTTCAATATTATACATATATTAACTATAAAAAGAATATAAAATAAAAAATATGATTGTTAATCATTTATATTATTAATAATTTACATCACACAAAAATTGTACATATTACACATATATACATGTATTAATATATAAAATATATATATAAATAGTAAGAATTTATATAATTAATTTACATCACAGTGCATATATTTAACAATATATTTTCCATTTTAGGGATATGCTGTATTATAGCAATATAAGTTTTGGCAATGTCTCACCATATATTAAATATTAAATTATTAAATATTACAGAAATGTTAAATATTATACATATATTAAATATTTAAAAAAAAAACAAAAGTAAAAAATATAAACATTAATAATTTATATAATTAATAATTTACACCACAGTGCATATATTTAACTGTATATTTTCAGCTTTAGTGATATGCTTTATCACAGCAATATAAGTTTTTGGCAATGTCACACCATTTATTAAATATCAAATTATTAAATATTACAAAAATGTTACATATTGTACATATTGTACAATATAAGTTTTTGGCAATGTCACAAAATATATTAAATATTAAATTATTAATTAAATGATCAATTATTACAAAAAGGTTACATATTATTCATACATTTAACAATATATTTTCAATTTTAGTGATTTGAGTTTTTGGCAATGTCAAACCACATATTAATATATTATATTCTTAATAATAATAAATTAATATATTATATTCATATATATATATACTATATTATGTAGTGTTAAGAATATTAAAAATATAATTATTAATAATTTATAAAATTAATAATTTTCATCACAGTGCATATATTTAACAATATATTTTCAATTTTAGCAATATGCTTTATTATAGTGATATAAGTTTTTGCCAATGTCACACAATATATTACATTTTAAATTTTTAAATATTACAAAAATCTTAAATATTATACATATATTAAATATATTTGTTATTAAATATAACTGATAATTTAGATCACAATGCATATATTTAACAATGTATTTTCAATTTTAGCAATATGCTTTATTATAGTTTCATATAAATCATGAAACTGACCTTTTTTTTCTTTGCTTTTAATGATTTTATTCTTAAACTGCACTTTTGCATTCAAAATGTAATGACACGTCACAAATTTCGGAAGAATCTTTTTTATACAATGACAATTTGTAGTGATCTGAAGCTGTCCAACTCTTAAAAGGCAATCAAAAACAATATTTTTAGATCAATTATTTCTTTAATTTTCTCTTTATCTCTCTTTGTCTTTATCATTTTAGACGAAGGCGATCAACAGGAAGGGCCGTTATCGCATGGATAACTACGAGCAGCCCATGCGCAGGCATCTGCGGCCCACAGAGACCGAAGATGTCGCCGTACAGGTCAGGCGTCACTATCCTCAGCAGAGACATTGATTCTCAGGCGCTTTTTGCTCATAGAGCATGTGCTAAAGTTCATTAAGACAACTCAGGATCTGCATGTTCTCATCCAGATGCCAGTAACCTTTAAGTCACGGCCAATAGGTTGTTTTACTCCTACTGTGCTGGAGGAAATGTTCGAAGCCCATTTTTTTAACATACACAGATGTTTTTTTTTAGCATTTTCTTAGCTTTTTTTTAAAACTCTCCATATGGGGTTTGTGATCATTTCTCAGACATGGTGGTTTGGGTTCAGCTTCCCTCCGAGTGCAATTTGGGATTCTCACGAGAAGAAAAACTGGGACTAAAAATCAGAAGGACATTAATTTATGTGTTTATTTTTTTGGTTTCGCCTCTGTCTCTCGGTCCCCTGAGGGTCCACTTCCTTCACCATCCCTCTAGACTAAGAGTGGGAATCATAAGTAATTGAATGATTCAGATTCGGATTCCTCAACGATTCCATTAATAATTCTTTTTGGAACTTTAAAAAACAAAAATGGACAGAGAATAGACGGGAAAACATTTCCTTTAGTGTTAAGTACCCTCAGCTTATTAACTACACTCACAAAAAAAAATTAAATTAAATTAAATATTAAATTAAATATTAAATTAAAATAAAATAAAATTCAGATTCTGAAATCAATTGGTTCCATTATTTGTTTAAAAAATGCAACTGGTTCTGGAAAACAAAAGTCTCTTTTCTAATGAGTCTAGTGGGTAAACTCATAAACACACACGTCCTCATGGACTCTCCCACAGTGACATCCGCTCACTTTGTTATGAATATGGCCTAATCTACTCTGACATTTACACTCCTTCACTTCAGTCATTTTTCAACCATTACTCCCATTTTACCCTCTTTCTCCCTGCTGTTCTCACAGATGTTTTTGATTCTTCAGTGTTCTCCCTTTTTCCCAGTATTCTGTTCTGGCCTACTGTGCTGCAGTGATGGATGGGAGTGTTATCATTATTCTAAATAAACATTTGGAAAGTAGAATTTAGAAGACATCCGGAAGATGTAAGAAGCGTGACAGAAACAGCTTGTATGGACAGAGATGAAACGATCAAATCACGTGCATTCTGCTTTGTGCTGGTTTGTTTCCATTATTCTAAAGCCTTTGGTTTTGGTTTGTTTTGGTGACTGTCTCATTCAGGTGAATGATGGCTTCTTCACGTGGGGAAGCAACTTGTCGACACTGTCGGATATCAACATCCGTATCCCTACAGGTACATACGGCTCACTACTAATTAACTCAAAGACTGTTGACGATTTCTTGTTTATTTTTGTTTTTAAATAATTAAATATACTAAAAAAAACTCTCAGATATCAAGAGCAAGTGCTTGTTATGTATTTATAATTAATAATATATAAATATAAATAAATAAATACATACTGTGCATATATGAATATCTTAAACACTAATAGTCTTTGTTATTAATTTGTTTATTTATTATAAATTATAAATAATAATATATTCTAATCATTTATAATAATAATAATTATTAATATTACATAATTACTATACTACTACTATATTAATGTTATGTAATAAATGAAAAATGAAATACGCTTAGATGAAGACTGCTTGCTATTTATTTAATTATAATAAATAATACATAAGTATAATAAATTAATTCATAAATACTTTTAGATACCAAGAGTCCTTGTTAATTGTTTGTTTGCTTTTTCAAAGACGTCCTTCTTTCACATCTATTTGTTTAATACTCCTGATATCAAAGAGTACTTGTTATTTATAATTAATAATCTGAAACTATAATATATAAATAACCTTATATACTACGTTTTTAACATTTATTAATAGATAGATCTGTAAGTTTAATGAATAAACTTACTTATTTATTTATTTAGAGATAATCTGTAAATAAATAAATAATCTTAGATACCAAACACTCTTGTTATTTGTTTATTTATTTATTTATTTAATATTAAATATAATAAATAATCTAACTATAATAAATAAATAACCTTATATACTAAGATGTTTATTTATTTAGATAATCTGTAAATAAATAACCTTATATATAATTCTTAGATACCAAACATACTTGTTATTTATTTATTCACTTTTAATGAATACTATTATAATAAATAATAGAACTATAATAAATAAATAACCTTGTATACTAATACTTATATTAATTTTTAATTTATTTATGGATAATCTGTAAATATAATATAATATATTTATTTATGATAAGTAATTTGCAACTATATTAAATCATTTTCAATGCTGAGATGTTTATTTATTTATAGATAATCTGTAAATAAATAAACAAATAAATAATCTTAGATATCAAGACTTCTTGTTATATATATATTTTTATTTACTTTTCAATCATATCAATCATACTTAATTTTTTTTTATCAATCATACTTAGTTTAACATAGTTTAATCATTTATCTATAATATATATATATATATATATATATATATATATATAGTGATACAAATGTGCCAGAATGATCCAAAATAGCTTATTTTTCACCAAATAAAAATAAATCAAAAAGCTGAAAATACGAATTTTTAATAGTTATTGTTTTAGCTTAAGTTTACTCTTCTGGTTTAGTGGTTTGACAGCCTCATTAAGTTAGTGAGCTGAACACTAACTAGCTGTTGCCAACTAAACAGATGGGCAAAACTGCCACCTGCTGTAGTCTTTCCCATTCAATGCTGACTGTGGCAAAGGCAAAGCCTGTTCATATGAAACTGTGATTAACCTTCACCTCGTTTCCCTCCTCAGGTCAGCTGACCATGATTGTGGGCCAAGTGGGTTGTGGTAAATCATCCCTGTTATTGGCCATGCTGGGGGAGATGCAGACAATCAGTGGAAAAGTCTACTGGAGCAAGTGAGAACTGACACAATTGCCTAGTTACTGTCAAAAATATTGTGATGTTTATGAATATTTATGGAGCTTGTGATTTGTATTAAAACTCAAAGGGACCAAACCTCCCCCCTGTTGTCTCCTGACCCCTAAAAGAGTTGAATGTTTGTGTTAACGTAGCAGAAAACAGGGGAGTACATCTGCATGCCAGATCCATCAGATGCTAATCAAAGTCTTCATCTGTACAAACACACATGCACAGAAATAGCCCACTGTCTATTGCATCCGCTGTTATGATGATGTATGTACCACTGTGTGCATACACAGATTTGTGTGAGGGCCGTCTTACTCCTTGTGTGTGTGTATGAGTGTGTGTGTTACTCCATTCATTACTCACTACACTGCCCTCTGATTTCTTCTGCTGCCTGTCTTCTTCTCCCACACATCATTCTGTCGTGTTATCAGCACACAAGGGAAACGCTTTTCTTTCTGTGAATCTCTCCATCTCCATGCTGGAGATGGTCTCTGATTAGCATTTGTAAGCAAAGCCAAGCAGATCTGCATGGTTTCTATTATCCATCAATTATAGAAAGTCCAAGTCCTTAAAGGATTAGTTCACTTTCAGAATAAACATTTTCTGATGATTTACTCACCCCTATGTCATCCAAGATGTTTATGTCTCTCTTCAGTCACAAAGAAATTAAGGCTTTTGAGGAAAACATTCCAGGATTTTTCTCCATATAGTGGACTTTATTGAGTATCAACGAGCTGAAGGTCCAAATTGCAGTTTCAGCGCAGCTTCAAAGGGCTCTGCACGATCCCAACCCGAGGAATAAGGGTCTTATCTAGCGGAAAAACATTAAAAAATATTTTACTTTTTAACCACAAATGCTCATCTTGCACTACCTTGACCTCATGTATTGCATAGTCACGTTGGAAAGGTCACGTGTGACGTAGGCAGAAGCACCAACCCAGTGTTTACAAAGCGAACATGCAAAGAAAGTCAATCAGCCCTTACAAAATAAAGGTAAAACAACGTTGGAAGATTTTGAAGTTGAAAGACAAAACGAGATCGAGTTTTTCACCCTACCCTACCTTTTTGAACCAAAGTACACGGACAAAGAAATAACCACGTGTGAGCTTTTCAACATGATTACGTGTGAAGTTGTGGACACGCATCGCAGGGCTAGATGAGCATTTGCAGTTGAAAGTGCATTTTTATGTTTTTTAGAAAATTATGATCGTTTCGCTAGATAAGACCCTTATTCCTTGGCTGGGATCGTGTAGAGCCTTTTGAAGCTGCACTGAAACTGCAATTTGGACCTTTAACCTGCTGATCCACTCAACAACCTTAATTTTCTTGCGACTGTAGACAGAAAGACATGAACATTTTGGATGGCATGGGGGTAAATTCTCAGGAAATTTTCTTTCTGGAAGTGAACGAATCCTTTGAAAATGTATATGCAGTGGCTCGGAAATAGTATTTCCTTAAATCAATTTAAAAATGTAACTGCATTAGATAACTGAATACTAAACCGTTTAAATGTGTTGTCATGTGTTATCTTTTTTAGAACAAATTGATGTTTTTGGAGTCATTTTGGTCCAAATATTTTTATTGGATAAAATAGATAGTACTAGTGCAGTGGTTTTCAACAAAAACACTGGCATCCAATGGACGGCCACATGATGACTTCAATTTATTAATAACATTTTTTTTTTACAATACTAACTTAATGAAAATGCTAAATTAAAATGCTAAATCCGATGTCTCAATACCTATTTTTTACTGAAGAAAATATATAGTCAGAATCTTGGACCTTCAGTTAATTAATTAATTTAATAAATTAATATAATATATCAACATTCTTGGTTTCTGTTAGAAAGTAATATGCATTGACATAATTACAACAGAAATACCAGAGGAGGAAATATTTTAGTTGTTTAAATACCCAAGTTTGTTGTCCTTGTTTTCTCCTCAAAATATTCAAAATGTTTGTGCTGATTTACGTAAATATATATGTGTTTTTATTTGATATTTTATTATCTAATGCAATGGCATTCATACATTTTTAAATGTAACTTAAGGTATAGTTCACCCAATAAAAAAATTCCAATAATAATAAAAGATTATTGCAGCCTAATATTTTGTGAATTTTATTAGGAATTTTGGTAACACTTCACAATAAGCTTCATTAGTTAACATTAGTTAACGACATTAGTTAACATGAACTAAGAATGAACAATGCATTATTTAATGTTAATTTGCAACATTTATAAACATTATTGAAATCACAAGTTGCCTTTGTTAATATTAAATTAATGCACTATGAATTAACATGAACAATGAAGGACTGTTTTTTTATTAACTAACATTAACAAAAATTAATAAATAGTGTGATAAAGGTATTGTTCATTGTTAGTTAATACATTAAGTAATGTTAACAAATGACACCTTATTATAAAATGTTACCCGGAATTTCTACGTTTTTTCAATTTTTTAATTGTATTAAAAAAAATAATAATAATCTCTCAGTGTTCTTTTGTCCATTCATTAAAAGCCATTTGGGTCCAGTGTAGTTTTGGACCCCATTGACTTTCATTGTATGGACAGAAACCAGTGTCCAAATACTTTTCAAAGCCACTGTATCATATATTTGCATTCAGTTTGCATTAATAAGAAGGAAAACTAATTTCAGACAGCTTGTAATATTGAATTGAACCATGTTTTGATACAAGTCATAAATTCAGTCTTAGTTTGTCAGGCACTACTATCTTAGTAAACAGTGCAATGGATGTTCGTCTGCGTTTTCCAGTTTCAAATTCTCTAATGACAATGACATTACTCTCCAGCTAAAATACAATGCAAAACCAGTATCTGGAGACCAGCTATATCTCAAATGATCACTCTTCGCCTCATAAGGAGCGTATGTCAGTGTTATTACAGAACGGCACGCATCCTGATGCACTCACTAACTCTGGTCACATGTGTGTGTGTTTCTCTGTATCCTCTTCCTGAATGGTGTGCTCAATCAGGCTGCCTGATTATGAGATACTCTTCGATGGGAGCATAAGGTATTTCACCGGGGGTCTTCACATGCTTACATGCTACACAGCCACACAATGACCTCTATAAACCAACACCGAGGACATTTTGTAACATGTAGTGACTCGGCCAGAAGCGGATTTTATCTAGTCAGTTTGAATGTAGATTGCCTATTATGGTTTCAGCAAGATTGCCAACAGCTAGAAACATGTATTACTGTGGTGTTCTGGGCTGTAACGTGTTGTAATGTACCTGACTTGCAGCGGGCACGATACGGGCCTGTCCCATGAAGAACGGAGGTACACGTGATGTGCCATCACTCCCACATGCATTCATTTACAAATACATTTATCCCTTTACATTTATCTGGCTTTGATATAATGGGTGTTGTTGTTTGTTTTTGTGAGATGTGCAGTGCAAAGTGTGTGAAAATGCCGGGAGTCTTCACCTCTCTTGGACACACTGGGGTTTTCTTGTACAGATAATGATTTCAAACAATATTTAGTTTAGTTATAACCAGACCTCCAACGGAAAGCAAAACAGATCTGTTTTGTCTAACAAGAAGAGGCTGTTCTCAATATAATGTGGTTTATTTTTGATTTTGTAGCCATTAAAACTGCAGCTGCCATCTGGAAGTGCAAAGATGAGTGTTACCAAACAGGTTTGGAAAGTAGTGCCATTGGTTGAGCCAGAACTTGGCCAACGTTTAGTAAAAGAGTCATATTTTTGCAAAAATTAACCTACACTTTACCAGTTTCAACTTAAAAACTTATGTTTAGCGGTTCCATGAAAATTTTTAGTTAAATTAACTTAAAAGTACACTGTAAAAAACAATTTGTTGAGTCAACTTAAAATAATTTGTAACCTGGCTGCCTTAAAATTTTAAGTTCAGTCGACTAAAATAAGTTTATTCAACTTGAAATGTTAAGTTGTACTAAGTAACAACTTAGATATTTGTGTTTGCTAAACTTAACAGATGGGTAAGTAACCCAGCTGCCTTAAAATTTGAAGTTGATTCAACTCAACTCAAAGTTGTCAATTAGTATAATACAGCAGGGTAACAAATTATTTTAAGCTGACTCAACAAATTGTGTTTTTTTATTTTTTACAGTGTACAAGCCATTTAAACTTATTAGTTGAAATGACTTTTAAGCTGATTTAACTTACAATTTTAAGGCAGCTGCTGAACTTAAGTTTTTAAGTTGAAACTGGAGAAAAGTCTCTGAATATGAAAGGGCAGGAGAAAATGTTGTAAACACACATCAGCTCTTAAAGTGAAGGGCTCCCTGCATTTCTTTAATCTGTAGATTTAATCTAATCATTAACAAGATTTTCTTTCCCTTCATTTCATATCAGAACCATTAGTGTTTGCTGTGATGGCAAGCTGAGTGTGTTTTTTCACATTTTCAGTTTATTAACTGTTTCCTTTTTTTCTGTTTCTCTGTCATGGCTCAGTAAAAACAGGTACTCTGTGGCTTATGCAGCGCAGAAGTCATGGCTGCTGAACGCCACTGTAGAGGAAAACATCACGTTTGGAATTGCTTTCAATAAACAGAGGTGAGGTTTAAATGATCTCAGACTTCACTGTAGAATACACTATTATTTTAGAACTATCTGTTTCATCTGTCACATTTATTTGTTATTTCTGCCTGCTCAAATTTATCAAAAATGACACTATTTACTTTCTTAAGGCATAATTCCTTAATGTGTATTCCTGGTCTAATGATTCTTTGGTGCATGTTTTTTTTCCCAAAATTATTACCCCAAAAATTGCCCTCGTTATCAATAATCAAACTAATAACTTGCATTTTTGTTGAAATTACATCATTTAGGCTGTGTGGGATATTTGTTTCCATTGTTTGCGCCAGTAGAATATTTGTTTTAGGTTGTGCATGACGCAACATTCCCCTAACATTTCCTTAAAGGGATAGTTCACCCAAAAATGAAAATTCTGTCATTAATCTCTCACTGGAGACTGACACAAAAGAGAAAGGGTTTTGGCAATGTTGTAATGTTGCATATTGTTTTTTTTTTCATTGTTCTACAGAATGCTATGGAAGCTTGTTTCTGCCACTTATTAAAAAAATAATGTTATTGCAACTTTTTTCTCAGAATTGTGTGATATCAACTCACAATTCTGACTTTTTTCTCTCAATTTTGACTTTTTTCTTCGAATTGTGAGATGTAAATTCTAATTTTGAGGGTGAAAAAAAGACTATCTTCTCAGAATTTATATTTCGCAATTTTGAGAGAAAAAGTCAGAATTGCAAGTTTATAACTATAAATTATAACTATAAATTATTATAGCGAGTTTATATCAGGAAGTTGACTCAATTTCTCAGAATTGCAAATTTATTTCTCACAATTCTGACTATAATTCGCAATTGCGAATTTATATCACGCAATTCTGACTTCATTTCTAAGAACTGCAAGTTTATTTATCACAATTCTGACTTCATAACACAATTGCGAGTTTATATAACATACCTCTCACTTTATTTTTCAGAATTGGGAGATTATATATCTCACAATTCTGACTTTATAACTCACAATTGCAAGTTTATATCTCACAATTCAGAGAAAAAAGTCAGAATTGCAAGTTTGTATCATGCAATTCTGAGAAAAGTCAGAACTGCGAGATGTAAACTCGCAGCTGCAAGATAAAAAGTCAGAATTGTGAGATAAGTCGAAATGACCTTTATTCAGTGGCGGAAAGGGGCTTCCATAGAATGCTCACTTTTCAGCAACCAATTAGTTCTCAATAAATAAAATCAAGGCCTAAAAAACGCTACAGTTTTAACACCAATTTGATTTTAAATCAGTCAGCATTTACACAGACGTTTCAAAGTTTAGTGGGTTGAATTTTTTTTTACAGATCTCAACTATAATAAAACTCTCTATGGAAACGCCAGGTCATGACATTGTACATTTTCGCTCCCTAGAGAGCTCTTGTTTAAGATTCTTAGTCTTTTTTTTTTTTTTTTTTAAGAAACACTCTTATATTTTTAAACTCTGAATCTGTTGAACAGATACAAAGCGGTGATTGATGCCTGCTCGCTTCAACCAGATATCGACCTCCTTCCTTTTGGAGACCAGACTGAAATCGGAGAACGGGTAAGACAGGACCGTGCAGTGCGTCTGGGCTTGAGACCAGCTCTCTGACCTCAGCTGCTGTGATACTAATCAAATAAAGAGCTGTTATTGAGACTACCATGACTTTTACGTTATGTCACCAGAATCAAAAGTGTTTAATTGGTGTTTGCGTGTTGTAATCCTGCAGGGTATTAATCTCAGTGGTGGTCAGCGACAACGGATCTGTGTGGCCAGAGCTTTGTATCAGAACACCAACATTGTTTTCTTGGTAGGAACTGACTTTTCCGATACAAATAACTTCACGATAGCGTCTTACCTCCACCCTCTACAAATGTTATATGGCACGTTTGAGATGTTATGAATGACCACAGCCTTAATTTCATTTTAGAGGTCTTCCCAGAAGAGATTCCTTATCTGACACATGATAGCACAGGGTACATTGTGGCAGCGATAGCGGAAAACAGTGATGTGTAAGGGCTGTTATTGGATTACTGTACATAACTACACACCCTTCTGGACAGGATCATGAATTCACCTCATTCCAATTGCCATTCCTTGGAGTGACGCTATGTCTGACATACTAGAAAGTCAACGAGGTTGATTTAGTGTCTTTTTGGGTCAGTCAAGAAGTGATTTAAAGGGATAGTTCATCCAAAAATGAAAATTCTGTAAGATCTTCATTCATCTTCAGAATGCAAATTAACATATTTTCAATGAAATGCCAGAGCTTTCTGACCCTACATAGACAGCAACACAACTATCACGTTCAAGGCCCAGAAAGGAAGTAAGGAAATTGTTAAAACAGTCCATGAAGATGAATAAAGATCTTATGGGTTTGTAACGACATGAGAGTAAGTATGGTTCTTTTAAGTAGAGTCACCCTAGTTTTGGATTTGCTTACCTTTAGGATGACCCGTTCTCTGCCCTGGACATCCATCTCAGTGATCATCTGATGCAGGAGGGGATACTGAAGTTCCTTCAGGACGACAAACGGACAGTGGTCTTGGTCACTCATAAGCTCCAGTACCTCATCCATGCTGACTGGGTAACTGCTGGGGTTTCTTTGACATTTTGAGTCTGGTTCTTCATGATACTCTAAAAAAGGGAATGTTTTGATTAATTACAGATGAATTACTATGAAATATTGGCTTTAGACTTTGTCTTACTTTCTCCATGTGGTAGATAATAGCCATGAAGGATGGTTCAGTGCTGAGAGAAGGGACCTTAAAGGACATCCAGACTCATGATGTGGAACTCTATGAGCACTGGAAGACCCTGATGAACAGACAAGACCAGGAACTTGAAAAGGTCTTTCAGCTTTAAATCCCTACTCATCTATACAGTTTTTAAAATACCAGGAATTATACCCTTGCCAACTTTGTGAACAGTTACAGAGAAAAATCATACATCATGCATAGACTGGCTATGACTTTCATTGAAAGTTGTGTAGTGTGTTTCAGACTTAAAGGTGACCAAAAGATGTAATGTAAGTCTCAGGTTTCCCCAGAATGTGTCTGTGAAGTTTCAGCTCAAAATATCCTACAAATAATTTATTATTTTGAGCTGCTGCTCCCCGCCACCTTTCCAGAATTGGGCTGCCTTTCAGTTTTGTCAAGTCTGTGGTTTTCCAGCAGAATTGGGCTACTTTAACACTGTTGCTGCGGGTTGTTTTTGATGTCTCAGTTAGCATGCTTTGCATGAACTTTCGCCATGGTGTTAAAACTGGTACACCGCTGTCGCTTGCTAAAACAAAATGACGGTGCCATGGGTGGAAAAGTGTAGATTAAGGAGTGGTAATATTATTATAAGATCCCCTTTCTAAGTCATGGGGAGAGCGAAATCTGAGCGGCTCATTTACATGCTTGCAGAGAAAGGCTTACCAAAACAAACGTTGTCCTTTTCACGTTTCCTGCGTTGGTAGATGCATCTGGGATGCACTTATAGCACTTAAATAGACTGATTTTCATGATATTTCCTCTTTAAAACTAAATTCTTTAAAAATAATACTGAGCAGACACCAGTTTTTAAGAAAGATTTGAAAAACTTTATCTGACTCTTTGTTTTAGGAGACTGAAATGGAGAGTCAGACCACTCTGGAGAGGAAGACTTTGAGGAGAGCGTTCTATTCCAGAGAAGCAAAGAACCAGGTTGACGATGAGGATGAAGGTAATTGTATTTCAGCATTTCAGCACATTTTCTTTCTTTTACTTGTAAAAACATATTTTTTTCTATTCCATAGAGGAGGAGGTGGAGGAGGACGACGATGACAACATGTCCACCACCACCAGCCGGCGTTCTAAGATCCCGTGGAAGATGTGCTGCCGTTACCTTTCCTCAGGTGGCTTCCTCATGGTCTTCCTGATGGTGTCATCCAAGCTGGCCAAGCACTCAGTTATGGTGGCCATCGACTATTGGCTAGCATATTGGACGTCCTCAAATACACGCAATCAGAGTCTCACCGATGCGTTTGTCAATGCAACCAATTACACACAGAATGATGACAACCTGATAGCTGAGGTGACACATCACCTGCTGTTTTGAAATGCTTTTTTTTTTTTTATATTATACGTCGTTGTTATACTGAAATGGAGCTCTTGGTGTTTTACAGCATCGCTCCTACGTGCCAGTGTTTATTATCCTGTGTGGAGCGGCGATAGCGCTTTGCCTTATTACTTCCTTAACTGTGGAGTTTCTAGGAGTTGCTGCAGCAACAAACCTCCATCACAACCTCCTCAACAAAATCATTCACGCTCCCATCAGGTACTTAACACCTTAGAGTTATCTGAAAATCCAGGAGAAGACAAGGTGATATTGATTCAACCAGGAACGTCATTATAAAATGTTTTGTACCTTCTTTAGATTCTTTGATGTCACTCCGCTTGGACAAATCCTCAACCGTTTCTCAGCGGACACCAACATCATCGATCAGGTGAAAGACAAAAAGATTCAAGATGTCAAGTACGTCTCTTTCATTTTAAGCCCACTGAGATGAGCGGCCTTGGGTTTCCACACAAACATGTGACCGCAGTGCTGCGGTAGTCAACATTATCATCTTAATGAGATTAAGAATGTGGCGTGTGTGTGCTAATGTGCATCTTTTTCGTTTTTTTCTCCACAGCACATTCCCCCGACACTGGAGTCTCTCACTCGCTCCACTCTACTATGTCTCTCAGCGATTGGGGTCATTGCTTTCGTCACCCCTGCCTTCCTCATTGCACTGGTGCCCCTCGCTGTGGCCTTCTATTTCATCCAGAAATACTTCCGGGTTGCTTCCAAGTGAGTAGTTCACTAAAGGTTGAATGCACTTTTTGGCTAAACATGTTGGAAATGTGTTACGTGTACTCAAGTACTTTGTACAGGATTAACTTAAGTGAATTAAGTAAACCCAGCTTAACTTATACATGTCAAAATTTTTGGTTTTTTTACTGTGCGATATATAAATTTATAAAAGTTAACGTCTCACAATTCTGACTTCTGAAAAAGCCAGAATTGCAAGATGCAACATTATAACTCCAAATTGTGAGTTATTAGGTGAGAATTGTGAGACATAAACTTGCAATTATGAGAAAATGTCAGTCTTTTTTTCCCCTGGAATTGGACTTTATAACTCGTAATTGCAAGTTTATATCTTTTGCAATAAAAAAGTGTTTGTGTTATAAAAAGTCGCATTACCTTTTTTAATTTTTTATTCAGTGATGGAAATGGGCTTCCAAAGATGACAATCCTTTAAAGTCAGCATCAAATCCTTTAAAGTCAGCTGTGATTTTCAGGGGTTCAAGCATGTAGCGTTGAAATCCTATTGTAATTGTTAGAATGGCCAAGGATCAGCAAACTGCACGTAAAACTGATTGGGCAGACCAAACCGTAAGTCGTAGAGACTTGAAACTTGGAGGGATGGTAGTACTCTCACCATCGACAACGTAACCAAGGCTTGCCCCAATAGGCCAGACGGGGGCTCTACAGCAATTAAAAGTATGAAATCTTGTACGAAGTCTTGGTCCAAAGTGCCACAAATGGATGCAAGGACATTTGCGTATCTTAAAATACATGGCCGCCATAGGCCGATGAACTTTGAGCACCTATTAGACAAGGTTAACAAAGGTTGATCGGAACAAAACCTGGTGGGCCTGTTTGACTCACGGCCCTAAAGGTCTGTAAGAAATTTGGCGATATCACATTTTCTAAAATTTAAATGATTGTATATTGCACAGTTTTTCACACATACGCACCCTAGTCATATCATACGATAAACCTCCTCATTCCAAACAACTTTGCCTCTAGAACCACTGCTGTCAATCAAACCGTTTGTTAAAAAAAAAACTTTTGCGAGCTAGTCCGAGTTTGTTTTTTGTTTTTTTGCTCAATCTGGGAAAAAAACACTGCAGTGCAATTCTCTGGACTCTCCAGGTCAATAATAGGTCAAGAAGCTATAACGGTGTCGTTTAGAAAAGGGGCCTGTCCAAATTTACCCAAAATCTTATAAAGCCTACTGGAAAGCTTAAAACTTGACAAAACCTGCTGAGCACATGAGACTCTAAAATCATTTTTAGTAGATCGGACACAGCTGGCACTATAACAGTCATAAACTTTAAAAAACATCATATTTCTATGGTAAATTACCTGGGTTTGCTAAAAATTCTTTTTAAAATAATTAATTTAGGTGGTTACAGCCATGTGAACACAATGTATTTCTCCTTATGTGCTTAAATGCCTTAAGTGCTTGAACTGTGGTAATTGCTGCTTGCAGCTATATAATAATTACATTTTTACTTCCACAACCAGACTATGCTCTGTTGACTCTGATTTCTCTCTGTCTGCTGCTGTCTTTTTTTCCTTCAGAGATCTGCAAGATCTCGATGACTCCACTCAGCTCCCTCTTCTCTGTCATTTCTCTGAAACTGCGGAGGGCCTCACCACCATTCGAGCCTTCAGGTCAGTGAATTGAGGGTTTTCTGAAAGCATGTGGCTCGTTGTATAAACCACACTTTCTCTCTATTCTTCTAGACTGGATGCAGAACTAAGCAGTTGCATATGAGTGAGAACAGAATTAAATACATCTTTATGATGCAAAACCAATTGTGTACAATATCAGCCATGCAGAATTAATGCAGTCTCAGTGGCTCCAGGGCATTTCTTCTAAACACGTTGCGCTTATACACACTTCCTTGACGCAAAGTAATCCAACAATAAACATTAAAAGATTAGGCTTTCATCTCCTCTGTTAAGTCTCCAGAGTGTTTATGTGAATTAATTGAACGCTCTCATCCTTCACAGCTGTGTTAGCTCTAGTCAGTCATGGGTCTGTATCACGTACTGAATGGTTTTGACAAAAAGTAAATAGTCTCTGTTTCCAGGCACGAGGCTCGCTTTAAACAGCGGATGTTGGAGCTAACTGACACCAACAACACGGCCTACCTGTTTCTCTCTGCTGCCAACCGGTGGCTGGAAGTCAGAACTGTAAGTAAAATTTAGTTTTTACTGTAGTATAGGTAGTAAAGAAACCATCTCAAACCGACTTTCTGACGCAACGTTAATAAAAAGAATGTAGTGTATGTAATGTTTAAAATTACAAGCTTGCTGATTTATTAATCATAATTATATACATTAATCTAATAATATTCACTAGCTGGGTTTCCATCCAAATGTGCAAATTTAACTTGTGTGCAAAAATGGAATATAGCAGTTCTGGGAGGAAATTATACAGAAATACTCTAATGACAGACTTTGCTTGGCCATTTAAGAATGACTATATGACTGCAATGGGTTTGGTCCGGTTAGTCAGGTTATGCTCAGGGTTGCCAGGTTTTCACAAAACTAGCCCAATTGTGTTTCAGGGGGGGTAAAACACATGTGTTTTGGAGGGGTCCCCCTGGTAAAATTCGCATTCCAGCAGCTAAATATCATTATTTAACCAGCAGACATGAAAAACAACCCGCCGGAACAGTGTTACAGTAGCCCAATTCTATGGGAAAACCACAAACTTGGCAACACTGGTTATGCCATCCCATAGTAGCAAGTCACGTGACTTTTTTGATGTGCATGGAGGAATTTATTCGGCAAATGCGTTTCCATCTCTAATTATTTGCATTGAACCTTTTTCGCACAAGTCAAAAACCAAGCACAAAAACTTTTTTGCAAATTAAGAGGTTTTTTTTTCTGATGCACTACTTAAAATACAAAACAAAATTCGCATAAAAACAGGGTGATGGAAACAACTAATGACAGTAAACACAAGATGGAAAAGAAGAAACTTAACACTAAAACAACAACAAAAAAGACTTTACTGAATTATAACTTAATAAACTTTAAGCAGTGTTTACTTAATGTAGAAATACCAACACAATCTCACAGCAATCATAATTATTTTACATTTTAGCATATTGGCGACTAATTCATATGAATTTGTATGAATTAGTCACCTCGTAAAATAGTTATGTAAAATAGACACAAAACACTGAGAACATCATAAAAACTGTAAGCAGAGTATATTTAATGTTGAAATACGAACACAATCTCACATCATTTTTTAACTATTTTACATTTTCTCATGAGATAGAGAAAAGATATACGTTTTTAGATTTCCTTTATTAATATCTACATTAATAATTGACTTAAAAAAAAGAAGCATGTATAATAGTATTTTAGTATCAAAATTAGTACAGAGAATTATAACATTAAAAGGATAATTCACCCAAAAATTTAAATTCTGTCATTAATTACTCCCCCTTGTATCGTTCCAAAACTGTAAGACCTTTGTTCATCTTCGGAACGCAAATTAAGATATTTTTTGATGAAATCCAAGAGATTTCTGATCCTGTATAGACAGCAACGCAACTGACATGTTAAAGGCCCAGAAAGGTAGTAAGAACATCATTAAATTTAATTACATGGCATGGAAGAGAAGAAATTGTTGAATAAAGTCATTATTTTTGTTTTCTTTGCACACCAGAAGTACTCTAATAGCTTCATAACATTACAGTTGAACCACTGATGTCACATGGACTATTTTATCGATGCCCTTGCCACCTTTCTGGGTCTTGAACGTGTCAGTTGCATTGTTGTCTATGCAAAGTCAGAAAGCTCTCTAATTATATAAAAAAATATCATAATTTGTGTTCTGAAGATGAGCGAAGCTCTTACAAGTTTGGAACAACATGAGGGTGAGTAATTAATAAGTGAACATTCATTTTTCGGTGAACTAGGCCTTTAATAAATTGTATTATTATTGGCTAGTAAACTTTGGTATCCTAAAATCCCTATGTATGGCATTTGTGTTTTCCTTTCAGGATTATCTGGGTGCTGTAATTGTCCTCACTGCAGCAGTGGCAGCGATCTGGACCTCACCTGAGTCTAGTCTTGTCGGACTTGGTCTAACATATGCCCTCACTGTGAGTTATCTATTTAAACACAGCTCTATTGAATTTCTAGTGGTCATCAGTGATTTAAAAGCACTTAAAAGTCCTCAACATGATTTGTGTTAAGGTGACAAACTACCTGAACTGGGTGGTAAGGAATCTAGCAGACCTGGAGGTCCAGATGGCTGCAGTAAAGAAGGTCGACAGCTTCCTAAGCACAGAATCTGAGAACTATGAGGGATCCATGGGTAATAAATCCTTTCCTGCTTCTATTAGTTTTGTTTTTAATAAATAAAACAACGATTTTAATGCTTATCCAGAGACTCTAAATTAAGATTTATACTTACTAGATAAAAACTCATATTTCTGGATTTCTGGCTTCCAAAGTGCTGCTACATGTGCATTTTCTCACATTTTAGTGCTGTAGGACAGAGTGACCTGACACAGACCACTCAGAGCATTATGAAAGGATGTTTAGTACATTTAAACACTCCCCTCCAGAGATGAAGCAGGAATGACCTGATAAAAAGGAGTTTTAGCAAAAGCCTCTTAGCACCACTGTTAGACAATAGCTTGTTCTCAGTGACATAATGGAAAACTAGCCTGGATAGCAGTAGGAATGAGACTAAACTTTGACATTTGGACACCATATATAGCTGTGCTAATTGCAGCTAGTTAAAGTGCTCACTTGCAGTGTTCTGGGTTTTTGTTGCCATTGATGTATCAGTGTTATGTCTACTTTGTACTCTCCTCAGATAAAGTCATGTGTGGCGGCACTTAATCCACTGTCTTGGCAGAAAAGAACATTCTGTAGTTAACCGTTTTGTAAACTAAATTATATCCATAAACATGCTTTAAAGGTTAAAGGTGCAGTAAGTTCTTTTCCACTTGAAAAGGTTTTGCGCCTAAGGAAATTAACGATGTGTGCTCATATGCAATTATGCCTCTAGACACAAATGGTGGCCCAGAAAATCTATTCATGATGGCCTTCATGGTGTCACATGACCAGTTGGATTTGTCAGTTCAGCTACATTTTATCTTGTGACAGTTAATAGCATGTCTATACTGGCCTTAATAATGACTAAATCTAAATAATAATGACTAATCTAAATGTTTGTATTCACTTTGATTTCAGATGTCTCACAGGTACCAGAAGACTGGCCGCAGCATGGCGAGATAAAGATCCATGATCTGTGTGTCCGTTATGACACCATGCTTAAACCCGTCCTCAAACACGTCAATGCACACATCAACCCTGGGCAAAAGGTACACAAGTCACTGTCAAAAAAAGATTTACTTTGAATCTTTTTTGAATTGTTTCTTGAAGTACTTGAAGTATTAATGTCTAAATTAAAAACAAAAATACATATATATATATATATATATATATATATACACACACACATATATTTGTGTAAACACAAACTCTTATTTTGAATGTGATTAATCACGAATGTCGACTAAAACTGAAATAAAAATGTAAAATATTGAAGATAAATAGAATTATAAAAGTAACTAATCTAATAAAAATGAAAAAGCACATTATAAAATTACTAAAAACTGTGATTAATCACAATTAATCGATTTGGCATCCAAACTAAAACTAAAACTGAAAAAAATAAGCTAAATATAATTATAAAACTGAAATAAAAATGTAAAACTTTGAAGCTAAATAGAATTGTAAAAACACTAATCTGATAAATAAGATAAAAGCACATTATAAAAAAATGCAGTTAATCACAGTTAATCAATTTGATATCCAAGCTAAAACTAAAATTGAAAAAAATTAAGCTAAATATAATTATAAAAGAAACTAATCTAATAAAAATGCTAAAAGTAAATTAGCAAATTAAACAGAATTATTAACAACAAATCTAATAATTATAATAATAATAATAATTAAATTATAAAACCATGATAATAAAAATCATAAAAGTACATTATGAAACTGCTAAAACTGTGATTAATCGTGAAAAATCGATTTGACATCCCAACTAAAACTTTTTTTTTTTTAAAATTGAAGCTAAATAGAATTATAAAAGAAACTAATCTAATAAAAATCATAAAAGTACATTATAAAACTGTGATTAATCGTGATTAATCGATTTGACATCCCAACTAAAACTAAAATATTTTTTTTTTAATTGAAGCTAAATATAATTATAAAACAAATAAAATAAAAAATAAAAATTATAAAAGCACATCCTAAAATTACTTAAACTACAATTAAAATAAAAATAAAATTACCTTAATTTATTTAAAAAAAATTAATAAATAAAAGCAATTTTAAATTACTTATACATTCTATAATAGTATATTAATAACACTAAAATAACACTTTAATAAATAAACAATATTATTACTCTCAAGCTAAAACATATGTTGTCCGTCACCCTCAAAAGTATCATTAAAAAGGTCATAGATGTCACGAACTCCAACCAAAGCTGACAATGAGCATCCGATCGACCGGTTGTAGCACATAACACTCAGTTGCGGTTTTGTCACTGTGGTGTTTATTTTCTCACCGCACTGCGAAACCACAGTTAATCTCTGCCTGAATATCAACTACACAGTGTAGCAAAACCTACGCAATTTGCAATTCCGTCATCAGCTTTTATCTTTATTAGTCTAACTTGTTTTTAAGAGGCGCCTTGGCTCACAATATACGAGTATGACAGCACAGATGGCTTCTTTATTGTGACATGGGAACAGTAACTGTCCGCACCAGTTTGTGTAATTTAGGAGAACATCAGCCCTGAGCGTGTTTAAACAAAAGCAATCTGAACATGCCAGGCTGCGTCAAGTGCTTACGCGTTGTTCTTTCTGTCCCAGGTGGGCATCTGTGGCAGAACGGGCAGTGGAAAGTCTTCGCTGTCTCTGGCCTTCTTCAATATGGTGGATGTTTTCGATGGTAGGTTCTTCCCAGAACATCTCCATTTAATGAAATATTATGGTTCACTGAGCATTACAGCGCTCAGATGTATGTCGAGCTCGCCGCTGGGGAGACTCTGACCCTTGTGGTTCCCTAAAGAAGAAAAAAGAGTTAGGAAAATATGAAAGAAAGCCGTGGATGTTTCTGATAAAGCTATTTTTAATGTTCCCAGCTGCTTACCCTAGAAACATTTATTTCTTGACTGTGTTGTTTGTTCTTTTAGCTTATGGTTACTGTCACTCTGACAGGCACCCATGAAGTCATAATTAGATATTAACCATAGAAATCTGTTGAGTTTTACTGTCATTATTGACAGAATTTAAAGCAGAACCACAGCTCAGTTGTTGTAAGATATCAAACAGAAAGTGAATACAAACTGAAAATGCAAAATATATTTTTTTTCTTAAAAACAAATGATGCAGAAGAATTAAAAGAATTCTATAAATAACAGTTATACCTAAAAAAGTGTTATTTTGGAGGTCTGTTTTTATAGTGACACACAAAAATACATTAGAGTTATTTTCTCCATTAGTTTTATCATATTATCCGGCATGCTGCATTAATATATTTCTCTTAGCCAAAATAAATCTTTAGCCAAATCAAACAGTTCATGCTGTTTTGTGCACTTGAGCATGACCGCAAGAGATGTTTTAAATCAGAAGTGCACAGACTCTCTTTAACGTGTCCATATAAAGCTAAAGTGAAAATCGTAAGAGCTGTGTTTGGTCTTCTGATATCCACTACAAACTGCTATGTATTAAAGTCAAGTTACTGTAAACTGAGCTGAACGCCCAAAACTAATAAAAGTAATACTTCAGGGAAAGAAGAGAACATGTTATTGTGATTAGTTTGAGATTTTGTGAGGAGCTAAATATAGGTGTATCTTATATTGCTAGATAGGTAAAATATCTGGGTAGCTGATGCATGACACATGGACTTAATATTAAAATTTAGATTGGTATATAAAGGAAAGTGCATGTTTTTATATGGTTAACACCTCTTGTATGGTAAAAAAAAATCTAATATTCAACATAGTGAATATTAGCTAAATATCAAATATAAACAAAATAAATAAATAAATAAATAAATAATAAATACAAATTAAAATAAATAAAAATATGTTTTAAATCAATAATAAAACATAAATATAAATGTAATTTCTCAAAGTAATATGAGCTAAATATGACAACCAGGGCTACTGTTAACAAAAACTAAAATAATTTAAAACAAAAATAAAAAATAATAAATAATAATAGAAAATAAAAATAATGATATATGATGGAAAGTACATATCTGGGTAGCTGATGCATGACGCAAATAAATAGTGATGGAAAGTGCATGTTTTTATATGGTTAACACCTCTTATATGGTTAAAAAACAAAAACAAATATTCAATGTAGTGAATATGAGCTAAATATAAAATATAAGCCAGAGATGTTATTGTTAACTAAACTCTTTAAAAATTGTAAAATAAATAAATACTACTACTAATAATAATTAAAATAAATAAAAACAAATGAAATATTTTTTAATCAATAATAAAATATAAATGTAATTTCTCAAATAATATGAGCTAAACATAAAATATAAACCAGATGTTATTAAGTAAAATTATATATATATATAACAATAATAAATAAACTTAAAATAAATAAAACATAAATTACATATTATAAAACAAAACAATAAAAAAAAGATAAATATAAATGTAATTTCTCAAATAATATGAGCTTAATATAACAACCAGGGGTATTGTTAACAAAAAATAACTTATTTAACTAAATTAAAAATAATAGAAGATAAAAGCAAATAATAAAAATAATGAAATAAAACATTAAATAAATGAGCTAAATGCAAAATATAAACCAGTGTTATTTTTGTTAAATAAAATTTTGTTTAGTTAAAATAGTTATAACTATTAAATAGTTAAATAGGTAAAACTAAATTGTTGAAAAAAAATCGTTAAAACTATTAAAAATAGTATAAATTCATTAATTTAATAAATATTAGATGACAGTTGGACTGGAAATTGGATTTCTTTGACAACTAACTGAAGAAAATACTAGAATTTCTGAAATAAAATAAATTAAGGTTAAATATAAAAATGACAAGCACATAAAACTACTAAAACTAAAATTACAGTGAAAAATGAAAATATAAAACAAAAACCTAATGGACATTAGTGTGTCTCAAAATTAAATAAATAAGCTAAATATAAAATATAAACCAGTGTTATTGTTAGTTAAAATTGTTTTAACTATTAAATGGGTAAATAGTTAAAACTAAATGGTTAAAATAATAGTTAACACTTAAAAATATGCTACTAGATGAAAAGCTTCAAGTTAAAAACAATCACGAAAAGTTTGATTTTTTTGGCAACTAACTGCATTAAGTTAAAATGACTAAATCCGAAAGAAAAAGATAAAAGAAATTAAGAAATTAACATAACTTTTTTTAAATGGCAGAAGCACATAATAAAATTACTAAAACTTAACTTTTTTTTGCATTAGGAAGGATTGTTATTGATGGCATTGACATCTGCAAGCTTCCACTCCAGACCCTGAGATCCCGTCTGTCAATCATTCTACAGGATCCAGTGCTGTTCAGCGGCTCCATCCGGTATAAACACGCAAACATACAAACAGACACAAAAATACACTGGTATCTGCGCAATACACGCACTCACTGAAGCTAAACTGACCCAAACAGACAAGACCAGCGACAATAAACACTCACTTCCTGCTTGACATTTTTAATCAGAAGTTCAGCATGAACACAGATCATTTACAAAACACAGGGACCCCCGGGATGTGAAATAGGGGGTTATTGGCATTGCATAACTCTGCTGTTTTCACAATAAGCTATACGTTCTTATATATTTGGTGTTTTATTCCCCTATACGTTTCTTTTCAAACAGCGTTAAGTATTTATTTCACTGGATGTTCGGTATGTATCTACAAGTGTCCTCCAGGCTTGTTTGAACTTCTCACGGATACCAAGTGTCATGTTTGTTTCTGAAGACAGTGAGCATATGGGGTTTGTTTAAAGAGGCCGCCAAGGGATAAGAAAGAAAATAAAACTGAACCACCATCACAGGTCATCTGGGAATGGTTTTGGGCAAGCTGTTGTCATGACAATGTTTATACAAAGCAGGCCTAATGGATCATTGGGCCCAGGAGACACAGCGTACGAGTTATTAGTACAGCAAATCTTTCCTTGATTTTAATTTCGGAAAATGTAGGACCATAAAGAAAGAAGCTTTGGTTGGAAGCTCCCAGTGTGTTAAAAACGGATGTGAATATGGGTTCATTAGCATTTCCACTTATGGTCATTGGGTGCACTAACACTACGTCCCTTGAGTGTGATATTCATTTATAAGGATAACATTTTTAATTCTGTCATATTTATTAAGTGGAACAAGACAAGAGATATTTTTAAGAATGTCCAAGCTGTTCTTTTCTATACATGGTTATTTTTTAAAATGTTTTTAAATGAAGTCTCTCATGTTCATCAAAGTTCTATTTATTTGATCAAAAAAAGAAAAAAGTAATATTATGAAACATTATTGCAATTACAAAAAAACTTTTCTGTTTCAGTATACTTTAAAATCTAATTTGTTTCTTTAGCTTTCATCAGCCATTACTCCACTTTTCAATGTCACAATGCTTCAGAAATTATTTTATAGTAATGATGCTGAAAATTCAGCTTTGCATCACAGAAATACATTTTATTTTAACGTATATTAAAATAGAAAACCACTATTTTAAATTGCAATAATATTTCACAATATTACTTTTTCTTCTGTATTTTTAATCAAATAAACACAGCCTTGATGAGCAGAAAAGACGTCTTCAAACAATGATTTTACTAACAATCTTACTGATATATACGGGTATGTATACATATATAAATAAAATCTCACAAACACCAAACTTTTAAAATATGGCACTTCAAAATCAAAAAGTCAATCATTACTGGTAGGGTCGACTGATTGTTGGCCTGGCAATTATCGGTGCCAATAATAAAAAAAAAATTGGTTATCGGTATCGATCATTTTCAAAACCGATTTACGGATAAATTAATTTAAATGCATTTAAATAAAGTTTTTTTCAGAGCCCTTGATATTCTTAATTTTGGCATTCATTTTCATTTTTACACCAGACATATATATTGGTTCAAAATATTGGTTATTTTCCGATATTAAGCATTTTTATGGTTATCGGTATCAGTGATTTTCAAAACAGATTTGCCGATAAAATAATTTGAAAGCATTTAAAGAAAGTTTTTGTTAGAGCCCTTGATATTCTTCATTTTGACATTAATTTTAGTTTTTACACCAGACATATATATCGGTTCAAAATATTGGTTATTTTATGATATTAAGCATTTTTATGGTTATCGGTATCAGTCATTTTCAAAACCAATTTACAGATACAATTTTTTTAAAAGCATTTAAAGGATGGGCACTTATTATTCTTAATTTTGACATTCATTTTAATTTTTACACCAGACATATATATCGGTTCTAAATATTGGTTGTTTTCCTACTTGATCTGTAATAATCGATATCAGCCCTGAAAAATATTGGTCGACCCCTAATTACTATTGAATATCGATGCTGTTCCTTGCACAAAATTATCATATGACTTCAGAGGACTATTTAAAATATGACACGTCAAAATCTAAAAGTCAGTTATTACTGGTAGGGGTTGACTGACTGATATTAAGCATTTTTATGGTTATCGGTATCAGTCATTTTCAAAACATATTTGCAGATAAAATAATTTAAAAGCATTTAAAAAAAACTTTTTGTTAGAGCCCTTGTTTTCCTTAATTTTGACATGAGTTTTCATTTTTACACCAGATATATCGGTACAAAATATCAGTTATCAGTCTACTTGAGCTGTAAAAATTAGTATCGGCATCAGCCCTAAAAATACATATCAGTCGACCCCTAATTACTTGTGACAAGACACTCAATAACCATTGACTATTGAATATGAATGCTGTTCCTTGCACAAAATTATCATATGACTTGAAGCAGCATGTGAATCATATAAACAACTTTTGATAGTTTTATGGTGTTCTTTTTGTCATTATGGAGATTGACAGCCCCAGTCTTTCACTTTCATTGTAAGAAACAGAGCAGCATGAACATTCTGCTAAACATCTGCTTTAGTCTTTTTACTGGTTTGTAACAACAAGAGGTTGAGAAACAATGGCAGTGATCGAAATGTCTTCTAATCCTTTGTGTGTGCTTTTGTTTGCACATGTGCATTTTTAGGTTAAATCTTGACCCCGAGCGCACTTGCACTGATGACAGGCTTTGGGAAGCGCTTGAAATCGCCCAGTTAAAGAATATGGTGAAATCACTCCCTGGAGGACTGGGTAAGAATGATAGTCTCCAACTGTTCAATCCTTATCAGGATTGGCTTGACACCGTAATGTCAGTCACCCTGTGATTCTGACACTGAGTGGGAATGTTCTATTCAATTGAAACGCTGGAGTTTTCTGACCTTTAGGCAATGATCCGAAGCATTCATTTTTATGTAAAAGTGAAATTCTGTAAATCTGAACAGCTGGAAAGCATCATGCTGTGCGTATGTCTTTCCCCAGATGCTGTGGTGACAGAAGGAGGGGAGAACTTCAGCGTGGGACAAAGACAGCTCTTCTGTCTCGCTCGGGCCTTTGTCCGCAAAAGCAGCATCCTAATTATGGATGAGGCGACAGCTTCTATAGACATGGCCACGGTACAACCACATCTACATCTATGAAATCTAATTTCAATTATCAAAAAAAATGATTTGGTAAATCATAACTATGACATGAAAATGACATTTGATTCTCTGAAATGAAAAAATTCCCTTACCATGAACAGGTATTCTAAGAAAACAGACTTCTGTCCTTGACACAACACTGGGCTCTGAAAAAGAAAGAAAGAAATAAAAAAACAAGTCAGAATTACAAAAATGTTGAAATTATTAGGAAAAAAAGCTATAATTATGACAAAGCGTCTGGACTTCTGATATAATTATGACATTTTGTCTTATAATTCTGAGGGTTTTTTTTTTTGTCATAATTTAGACATTAATCTTATAATTATGACTTAGTATATCATAGTTTTGACTTTTTTTCTAATAATTTACTTACTATATAATCATTTTGACATTTCCTAACTTTTTTTATCTCATAATTCAGAGTTTTTCATCATAATTTTGACATTAATCTTGTAATTATGACTTAGTATCTCATAATTTTGACTTTTTATCTCATAATTTACTCACTATATAATAATTTTGACATTTTGTCTCCTAATTGTGACTTTATCTCATAATTCTGAGTTTTTGTCATAATTTTGACATTAGTCTCATAATCGACTCAGTATCTCTTATTTTTGACTTTTTATCTCATAATTTACTTACTATATAATAGTTTTGACATTTTCTATCTTAACTGTGACTTTTATCTCATAATTATGAGATTTTTGTCAATTTTGACATTAATCTTATAAATATGACTTAGTCTCTCATAATTTTCAATATTTATCTCATTTTCCCTATTATATAATAATTTTGACATTTTATCTCCTAATTGTGAGTTTTTATCTCAGAATTCTGATTTTTTTTTGTCATAATTTTGACATTAATCTCATAAATATGACATAGTATCTCATAGTTTTGACTTTTATCTCATAATTTACTTACTATATAATAATTTTGACATTTTATCTCTAAATTTTTGTCATAATTTTGACATTAATCTCATAATTATGACTTTGTATCTCATAGTTTTGACTTTTTATCTCAATTTACTTACTATATAATAATTTTAACATTTTAGCTGCTAGTTATGACTATTGATTTGAATAAAAGTCACAAATTGAGTTTTTTGTCATAATTTCGATATTAATCTCATAATTGACTTTTTTGTATTTTTGTATACTTACATATTTTTGTATACTTACTTTGTATACTCATATTTTTGTATAGTTATATACATAATATATCATAATTTTGACATTTTATCTCTTAATTGTGACTTTTATCTCATAATTCTGAGATTTCTGTCATAATTTTAACATTAATTTTATAACTATGACTAAGTATCTCATAGTTTTGACTTTTTTAATCACATAATTCTGGATTTACCTAATCTTATTATTATTATTATTTTTTATTTATTTATTTTTGGAGTGGGAATAGGCTGCCATATACATAAATTACATTTTATATTTTTTGCTAAACTTGGATTTCTCAAAACATTTTACTTCTAAAATGTGACATATTATAGACTGAAACAGCATATTCACTGAGGAAAAAAAAATACTGAGAGTTTACAAATATTGAGATTGTATTAAAATATGGTAATTTCATCTTTGGGTCTTGTTTAGGAAAGATCACATCATTTTGAACCCTAATGATGTTGAAAAAGATTTCATTTTTGGTACTAAAATGTATTTTTTGGTCAATTCAACAGGAAAATATTCTTCAGAAAGTGGTGATGACTGCCTTTGCTGATCGGACAGTCGTCACTATAGCGGTAAGTTACCTTATACCATCTTTTTTGCTGGTTTGTATATTCAAAAATATTCAAAACAACACAGAAATAGTTCTTTAAAGGAATAAAAGAACTTTTAACACTTGTCAGGCTTTGACATCTTCACTTCTTTCTCCATTCTCATCTTTCGTCACCACTTCGGACAACCTCTTGGCATTAACACAACGGCTCATAAGAACATTATAAGCCTGCAGCCACTGCAATCTGACGTTTCTACTGTAAACTCTCAACAAAAATAGCCTTTCTGTCTCTTTTTTGTGTTTGTGTCACTTAAAATGCAGTATAGTGTTTTCAAAGTGCCACAGAACATGATTGAGCTCTCAATAAATGCATGTTCTCTCACTCAGTTTCCTCATCTCACCCTCATCATCTTTTTTCCTTTCTTCTTTCTATTGTCCACCCTTCTCTCTTCCTCTGACACAGCACCTGGTTTCCTCCATCTTGGAGGCGGAACAGGTGCTGGTGTTTTCTTCTGGGACTCTGGCAGAGTGCGACAGCGCTCCTAACCTCTTGGCACAGGAAGACAGCCTCTTCAGCATCTTAGTCCGGACGCACAAGTAACCGTGCTTTGGCTCCGCCCCTAGGCGCCTACGCCTACATTGGTTGGTAACCAAGAGCTTCCTATGTGTGCGACCTATTAGAACACACTTCAGCTCACAGTCACTAACCCTATTCTAAAGTCAGCTGACTAGTAATTTTTTAACATTAAGATTTTAGGTTGAAATTAGGGATGTAACGATGTACCCCGAGCTGGTTGAAAATCTATACGATATCGATATTGATTACTCGATCGACTGTTTTCCACAGCATCGTGTCCACACTATCCTAACGGCTGATCTAGTCATTGTGATGAAGCGAGGAAGCATCATGGAGTACGGAAAACCAGAGATTCTCATGGAACAAGACGACGGCTTATTCGCATCCTTCGTCAAAGCCGACATGTAGACTCATCTCCATTATTACGACATACCACTTTTGGCCTTATATAACAAAAATGGCAGCCATTTTTGGCAGTTGCATTGGAAAGGACTCAACTACACACAGACTTTGAACTGTTATTGTTTTATATGAACCCTAAGCACAGTATTAGACTCTTTTTAGCATTTTGTTATGGCGAAACGCTCAAGCAATAACCATTTATCTACTGTGTTTTGACTAGTACCAACACTGTACAGAGCACGTCTGTCCGGTTAAGGCCTGACGCTCTCGTCTGTCTGTCTGAAGTGCATTGCTGATAGAGATTTAGGGAAGGAGGACAAATATAGCCGGCTCCCCAAAGCCTGCACCCTCACTTGACTGTGGATGTACTCTTGACAGAATCGTGAGCCCTCACTTTTTTACTGGGGAGTCCTGCTGTGTCCACCAGATCAACCCTAATGTGTTATTCACACCCTATATATACAACTGATTGTATTTTATACTTTGTACTGTATTCCTCTTATGCAAGTTACTTAACCAAAAACGTATTTTCAGTTTCTTTGGTGACAATGTTGTGTCGGTTTTAGTTCTGTAATATTCAGTTTTAAACATCTGCTGCTTGTCCAAAACCTTAAGAGGGTGAATTTCACAAGAATGGTCAAGAAATGTCCAGGTTGTATTTCAGGTCATATATTCAAGTAACTAAAATAATGAAATAAAACAAAGTAAAATTGAAATTATGCATTTTTTTAAAAGAACATTGATTTCTACGAGTAGAATACAATAATTATTATTTTTTGTGTGATATATATACACAAATTTAATAAAACATAGTAGAATCATTTATACTTTTATAAATTACTAGTATTATTATATACACATTATTTTTCACAATAAGTGTCCATTAGGATTTAATATTAATTTTATTATTTTAATTATTTTTTTTAACTCTAATATATATATATATATTAGAGTAGAGTATATTATAATTTATTATTATTATTTATTATTATTACTCTTATTAGAAGTAGTATTATACACACATTCTTTTTTATTATTATTTTTCACAAGACACTAGAAAGCTTTTTCTTTTTTTTTTTTTTTTTAAAACAGGAAAGTTTTGCCCCCTTTTTAAGACCATTATGATTTAACTGTATTTATTTTTTTTTAACTCTCTCTCTCTCTCTCTCTATATATATATATACATATATATTAGTGTTAAAAATAAACAATATTATATATATTAGTTAAAAATTAAAATAATTAAATATATATATACACAAGAAATAAGAATGATATCCCTCCTTTTTTAAGACCATTATGATTTAATTGTATTTATTATGTTTTCATGATTTTATTTTATATATATATATATATACAAAAATGTAATAAAACATAATAAATAATAAATTAGTCTTGTTAGTATTATATACACATTGTTTTAATTCTAATACACACATTGTAATTTAAATTTTATTTTATTTTTTTATTATTTTCACATGCACACACTTACAATAGAACATAATATAATAATTAGTGCATTTTTTATTATTATTACTCTTATTAATAGTATTATTATATGCACACTATTTTTTTATTATATAAAAAATGTATTCATATTTTTCACAATAAATTAGAAAGGTATGCCCCCTTTTTAAGACCACTATCAATTAATTTTATTAGTTTTAATTATTTCATTTTTTAACTCTACTTATGTATGTACACACACACAAATACATACATATATATGGACATTTTATCAAAAGATTCACCCAATAAAACACCATAAAGGTTACATTATATATTTTACGCATACTCTAAGCAAACAGGCCTACACTTTTTCAAGTACACTAATGTTATAATTTCAAACCATGTGATTTTTCTCTCCTAACCCGCTATGACGTTTTATTATGTGGATGTCAAACCGACTCTGCAGTCTTTGTACAGCCAAGCGATATATTGTACACATAACGTCCTTTCTTCATCTCCTCGTCCTTTAATGGAGCGCCGGTTTGTACCCTCACCACCCTTTTACCTTTTAACCTTCAGCTTGCTTTATTTGATCGCTCTGCTTTCTGGAAGTTACAGCCAAAGATGATGTAAACAATATGTTGTACGCGACTCTTTGTCCCTGGAGTAAAATGATACATAGCTGCAACCACTGTGGGAAACCGTTCCGTTCACTGGACGCGTAGATACTGTCAGGGCCTGTGATTTGATGAATATTTGCAGCGAGCTGTGATGTTACACTTGAGCAGTGATATTCCAGTAACTTGTGAACGCAACCAAGTGCGTAAAACTCCCGCCGACACGCTTTACACACTGTGGTGATGTGTGAACATGACGTAAAACGTAACTAAGAGCCAACAGCAACACATTTCAGTCAAAACATATACGTTTTTTGTGATTATTGCTTATTTCAGGTATTTGCATGTTAGTCATGACTGTTTTAAATGTACATATGTAATTAATACGGCATTTGTATCATAAGCTTTTAACAGCATTATTATGTGTGCCTAAGGTTTTTTTTTTACACATGAAATGAAAATAAAAATTGCTTTGTGTGTTTACTTATCTCTGTTGAGTGCCTTTGCATAGGTCTAACATGTAAGCCATTGTAAAAGTGAAAACTATATATTAAATGTGCGTAAAAAAGAAACACAGACCCAAGTGTCACATTTAACTCTTGCACTACTTGGGTAAGAAAAAAATAATTTGCTACACAGCGCCACCTTCTGTTCACATTTTGAAAAATTCATGGAACTTGATGCCAAGGATTCCCAAATACGGATATATCTTGCCTCATTCCTAAATTATAACTACAGAAACCCAGTTACACTGTGAGAGAAACATATTAAGTGATATTATAGGCAGATAATATCAAACGAATAATGTTTTTTTATGTATTAACTTGACAGCGTCTTTTCTATTAGGATAAAGTCAGATATATAAATCTCAAGAAAATCATTTATTTGTATCAACCTTTTTTCACGTAAGCATGGACGCGGACATTTGTAAAAATTTTTGTTTTGGCTTTTGGTTTTATCTGCGTCCAGCTATTTTTAGCAGTACAAAACAGCTCGTTTTGCCGCTTGATATTGCAGAAAGTGTGTCTCGGCATATTATTTAATGTATTATCTTAATTATAAACACACTGGTTTGTAGTGCAAACACAACTGTTTACTGCACGTTTGTTATTCTTCTCATCATTTCCCTATAGCGGCTAATGAACCGGAAGTCTCGCCCATAAGTTTACTTTCGCGTTAAAGGAAAAGGTGGATTGGAAAGGCACATTTGGGTTTATTGCTATTATTTTATTGTTAAAAATAAGGGGTGTCAATAAAAAAAACATTCACAATTTATCTAAATTTTTGTAGTGTTCACAGCGCCCTCTTGCGGTCTTAGGGTGTCTGAAAACTTTTGCACTCTTACAAATAACTCATTACATCGCACTGACACATATATACACAGTTTTGTCGCTATTAAACTTGTTAGAAGTCCTGTCCTGTAATTATTTTGTGACTGGCAGGCTATCTGTTCCTGCATAGCTTATTTTACTTAGCTAAGTTACTACTACTATAACGAGTTTATTTCAGTTTATATGATATAGTAGGCTGTTTTCACATTTTTAGTCTATAAAATAAGAGATTGCTTACATACAAGTAGTTTTAGACTCTTCTTTCCAGAGTGAATGTTTCTCGGAGGCAGCAGGACAGTTATGTACCGCCCATGCGTGTAACTCCTGTAAGAGCGCCGCACAATCATCATAAACATACTTTTTGAAGCCTTTACGCGGTGAGTGTGTCTGATATATATATATATATATATATATATATATAGTGTTTATTAAACTGAAGCAAGAACCCATATTAAGGTCTGATAGATGCAAACAACTTTTTAAACTTTAGTTTATGCTAGCTTAACAGAATTAGAGGGCAGATGCAGGATGGTTGTTAAATTGGAGCTGCGTTTTTGACAGTCGTTGAATGGAGAGTCTTTTTTCCTGACCGTTTGCAGTGACCTGCTCCAACAATGCTGCCGCGTAAGAGCATCATTCCCGAAGAGTTCGCGTTCTCCCCGGCGCTTGTGTCGCCGATTCCCCGCAAGCCGGTGTTCAGGGACCGGGTGAACAAGGCGCGCTTCATCGCCAAGAATGGCGCATGTAACTTGTCGCACAAGAACATTCGCGAGCAGGGCAGATTCCTGCAGGACGTGGTCACTACTTTAGTGGATCTTAAATGGCGTTTCACCATGGTGATTTTCTCCATGACGTTCCTGTGCAGCTGGCTGCTGTTCGCTATGTTCTGGTGGCTGGTGGCCTTTGCGCACGGGGATCTGGACTATAACCGTAAATCTGGTGTAGAGCAGTGTGTCACTCATGTCAAGTAAGTGTGCTCAAGTTTTTAGTTAGTGTAAAAAATTGAGTAATAGACATGAGAAGTGTCTGTCTTGACTGCGTTATGTTTGTACAAATGGAGACGTTCAAACTAAATTAATGTTACTAAATTCTTACTTTACCCTGTATCCAAACATAATGGCTAATAAGATATATCTCAAATTCATTTTCAGTAAATCGTGTTAAGTATAAAAAGAAAAACGAAACGCACAACAATATCGTCGTCAGTTCAGCTCCACTGTACAGCATGAAGCAGAACTTCCTGAAAAGGAAATATATATTTCTATAAATAATAAAGTACTTTATAACAACTAATTCTTATACATTCTTACATTTGTGTAAATGTTACTATTCTACATTTAAACAAGAATTATATAATAATAATGATGATATAGATTAGGCTATATATTTAGAAGATTCTGTCAAACAATCAGCCAGGATTAATCGCATTGTTACTTCGAATCGCATCGATATTTCTATTTATTTTAGGGTTTTCAAATGATTAATCACAGTTAATTGCATCCTTTATTTTAGGGCTGTCAAGCTATTAATCACGATTAATCGCATCCTTGCCTTGCATTTATTTTAGGGCTGTCAAATGATTAATCGCGATTAATCGCAACCTTACCTTATATTTCTATTTATTTTAGGGCTGTCAAATGATATTAGCGATTAATCACAACTTTACTTTATATTTTTAGTGCTGTCAAATGATTAATCACCATTAATCGCATCCAAAATAAAGGTTTTTGTTTACATTATATATGAGTATGTACTGTAAACTGTGTAAATTTGTTTTACATATATATATATATATATATATACATACACACACATATGCACACATACACATACATGTATATATTTAAGAAACATTTGGTTTATATATTAAATGGTTTATATATTTATAATATATAAATTATGTAAATTGTTTTAAAATTTATTTATATATACGTAAAAAAATGTACACAGTACACAATTAATCACAATTGTTTGACAGCATGTTCGGACATGCCTACAAATCCTTTGTCTGTATTTTCCACATATTAATAGTAAAAATGACTATAACTTTGACATTTAGAATTTTTTAAATTATTAAAAAAAATGTAGTGATCTGAAAATTTTGAAGTGAAAAAAAGAATAGAAGAATCATATCAATATGCAAATAGAAACCATTAAAGAACTGTTTTGTTGTTGTTGTCTTTTTTCATGTGGATAATGTTGTTACTAAGTTGTTTTATTCCCCTTATTTTAATAGTTCTAGAAGCCTTACACTCTTTGTTTTTTTCCTCTGTCTTTTCCAGATCTTTCACCTCTGCCTTCCTCTTCTCCATTGAGGTGCAGGTGACTATAGGATTTGGAACGCGTATGATAACAGAGCAGTGCCCCACAGCCATCGCGGTGCTCATACTGCAGAACATCATTGGCCTGATAATTAACGCGGTCATGCTGGGCTGCATCTTCATGAAGACTGCCCAGTCCCACCGGCGCGCCGAGACCCTCATCTTCAGCCGCCATGCTGTCATCGCAGTGCGCAACAACCGCCTGTGCTTTATGATCCGGGTGGGTGATCTGCGCAAAAGCATGATCATCAACGCGGTCGTGCGCCTCCAAGTGGTCCGGAAGACCACTACACCAGAGGGCGAAGTCATACCCATCCACCAGATCGACGTCCAGACAGAAAGCGCAGTTGCTGGCAACAGCATCTTCCTGTTGGCTCCCCTAGTTATAAGTCATGTCATTGATAAGGACAGTCCTCTATACGATCTCTCTGCGATGGAGCTGCAGTGTAGCGATCTTGAGGTCATCGTGATCTTGGAAGGTGTGGTGGAGACCACAGGCATCTCCACTCAGGCGCGCACCTCGTACGTGACTGAGGAGATTCAGTGGGGCCACCGATTCGTGCCTATAGTGACTGAGGAAGAGGGTGTGTACTCGGTGGACTACTCAAAGTTTGGGAACACGGTCAAGGTGGCCACTCCGCGCTGCAGCGCCCGCGAGCTGGACGAGAAGCCCTCCATCCTGATCCAAACGCTCCAGAAGAGTGAACTGTCGCACCAGAACTCTTTGCGCAAGAGGAACTCCATGCGCCGGAACAACTCCATGCGTAAGAGCAACTCCATGCGGCGCAACAATTCTGCCCTTTCAGTGCCCAAAGTGCAGTTCCTCACCCCTGAGGGCGGACCAAATCTAGCAGTCACATGACAAATAGCCTGGTTAGCAATTTTCACCTGTCTTTCTTTTCGTCCTTGTCTTTCTCTAGGTCCTTGTCATGCTCTTTTCTATGGTTTCCTCTGTTTTGTGATCATTCCTATCCTTTTCAACTCTGGCCCTAGAGACCCACTTTTCTGCAGAGTTTAGCTTCAGCCCTAATAAAATACACCCAAATAAGCAACACGGTGGACTACTCGAACTTTGGGAACTTGAAGTCGCACCAGAACAACTCTGTGTGCAAGGGCAACTCTATGCGCTGCAGCAGTTCCACTCTTGCCATGCCCTTTCAGTGCCCAAAGTAGAGTCCCTCACACCTTAGGGTGGACCAAATCAAGCAGTCACATGACAAAAGGACTGGTTAGCAATTTTCACCTGTCTTTCTTTAAGACCTTGTCTTTCTCTTTGTCCTTGCCATTCTCTTTTCTATGGTTTTCTCAGTTTTTTTGACCATTTCTATCCTGGGCAACTCTGGACCTCAAGATCCAATTTGCTGCAGAGTTTTACTTCAACCCTAATAGAATACATCAGAACAAGCTACTCGGTGGACTACTCAAAGTTTGGGAGCAAGGTTAAGATGGCCATGCTGCAGTGCCTGCGAGCTGGACAAGAATCTCTCAATCCGAATCCATATGCTCCACAAGAGCGAGTTGTCGCACCAGTCCTCAAAAGGAACTCCATGCGGCGGAACAACTGTGTATGCACTACTAACTCTATGTGCTGCAGTATTTCTGCTCTCTCTGTGCCCAAAATGCAATTCCTCACCCCTGAGAGTGGACCAAGTCTAGCAGTCACATTACAAAAGGCCTGGTTATCGATTTTAACCTGTCTCTCTTTCTCTGGCCCTCGAGATCTATTTTTCTGCAGAGTTTAGCTTTAATCCTTACCAGAACAAGCTACTTGGTGGACTACTCAAAGTTTGGGAACACAGTCAAGGTGGCCACCCTGCACTGTGGTGCCTGCGAGCTGGATGAAAAGCCCTCCATCCTGATCCAACTTGATGTGCCTAACAACGATCCGCTCTCGCCGTGCCCAAAGTGCAATTCCTCACCTGTGAGGGTAGAACAAATCTAGCAGCCGCGTTACAAAAGGCCTGGCCAGAACAAGCTACTTGGTGGACTACTCAAAGTTCGGGAACATGGTTAGGGTGGCCACCTGCGCTGTAGCGCCCGCGAGCTGGACAAGAAGCCCTCCTTCCAGATCCAGAAGCTCCAGAAGAGTGAGTTGTTGCACCAGAACTCTTTGTGCAAGAGGAAATCCATGTGCTGGAACAACTCCATGCACAAGGGCAACTAAAAGCAGCGCAAAAGTTCTGCCCTCAGCTTGGAGTTCCTCACCCCTGAGCGTGGACCAAGTATTGCAGAAGGCCTAATTAGGGATTTCCACCTATCTTTCCTTAAGTCCTTGTCTTTCTCCATGTCCTTGTCATGTTCTTTCCTATGGTTTCCTTTGTTTTTTTATCATTACCGTCCTGGGCAACTCTGGACCTCAAGATCCACTTTCCTGGAGAGTTTAGCTCCAACCCAAATAAAGCACACTAAAACAAGCTACTCGGTGGACTATTCAAAGTTCGAGAACATGGTCAAGGTGGCCACCCTGCGCTGCAGCGTCCGTGAGCTGGATGCAAAGCCCTACATCTTTGATCCAGACACTCAAGAAAAGTGAGTTGTTGCACCAGAACGTTTTTGCGCAAGAGGAAATCCATGCACCGAAAAACTCTGTGTGCAAGGACAACTCTATGCCCTGCAGCAGTTCCACTCTTACCATGCCCAAAGTGCAGTTCTTTACTCCTGAAATTGGACCAAATCTAGCAGTCACTTCTTTCTTTAAGTCCTTGTCATATTCTTTTTTATGTTTTCCTTTGATTTCTGACCATTCCTATCCTGGGCAACTCTGGTCCTTGAGATCCACTTTCCTGCAGAGTTTAGTTCCAACCCAAATATAACACACTAGAACAAGCTAATCAAGATCTTTATGATTACTTGGCCCTGTCCCAAATGGTACCTTAAGCCCTTGTGGTCTTTCTCTAAGATCACTCTGGCCCAGTCCCAAATGGCACCCTAAACCCTAACGGTCTTCCTCTGAGTCCACACATTTGTGACGAAATAACACTTTGACTGCCAGGCAGAAGTCAGCTGTGTGTAGCTTACAGACTTGCGGGCTCAGCAGAAGTGTGCACAGAGGGCGCATAGCGGCCGCGCTCCTTCTGAAAGCTAAAATGACAAATGGGACAAGCTACAGTCTCATGGACTTAACAGACACATGCACACAACGGCCACTGTAAGTCCTCTAGACCGAAAGTGCACATGAAGTGTGCCATTTAGGACAGGGCCTCTTTTGTGATGTAATGCTGCTTTGATTACTGGGTAGACGTATGCTGTGGAGCTCACCTCTGTGCTGGCTTAGCAGAAGTGTGCATTGAGGGCTCATATTCAGAGGGAAGATAGCGATCACCCTTCTGAAACCTAAAATGATGGGACACTCTATGCCACTTTTTCCCAACCCTGCTCCTGGAGGCACACCGACAGTACACATTTTGGATGTGTCCTTATCTGATCTATCCATTTCCTGAAGTCTCTAGGTGTGAAAAAGTGAAAAAAGTTTGAAAATGTGTCTTGGTGTGCCTTCAGGGACAGGCTTGAGAAACACTGCCCTCTGGTCAGGTGGACTTGTGTACGGCGGGCATTGTAAGTCCACAAGACTGCAAGTTCACATGAAGTGTGCCATTTTGGACAGGGCCCTAGAAAGGTCTAAGTTTGATCAGGGTTTACTCTGCAGGAAAGTGCATCTCAAGGGTCAAAGTTGGTCACCGTGTAATATCTAAAGGTGAAACATTGTTTTTGACATTATAATTTTGATTATATTAGATAGTTTCATTTCTAACTGTTGATACTCATTTAATGTATAATTCCAAAGAGCACCACAAGTAATTATGGATATTAGTCAGCATGAAATGGCAATTTCCTATTTTCTAAAAGCATATTGCAGATCTTATTGTGAACAATTCATCTGTTTCATTTTTAAGTTTTATTATTATTATTATTATTATTATTTGTAATTTTCAACTGTCATAACTGAATCGTCTGTTAAAAACACACTTCTTCTACCTGGTGAAGTATGCAAGTCACTGCTCTACTTTTTTTATTATTATTATTGATAATCTGTTACACTTTGTTGTCCATTCATCACTATATGGAAAAAAAAAAAGGATTCCAAAAGAGCGTTTTCACAGCGATGACAGAAAAACTTTTTTGATTCCCAAAGAACCTTTCAGTGCACAATTCTTAAAAGAACCTTTTTTTTTCTTAGTGGGAAGAACATTTTCCTCTATAAAGAACCTTTTGTGGAATGGAAAGTTTCTGTGGAACCATCAATGCCAGTATAGAACCTTTATTTTTAAGTGTACTTGTGTTTCAGTGCAACTTATCACTGTATGACTCTATACTTAAATGCAATGTACTATGGACAATGACAGTATGTTTCACATTTAATTAAACTTAACTTGTCTTTATTTGTTTGTTTGTTTTTTCATTTGATCTGTAATAAATGGTGTATGTTCTCAATAAAGCTCTGGGATTTTTACTTCAATCAACTCTCTAAACGAAACCTAATAAATGAATTGGGGTTGTTAACAAGGATGAAATGATCCACGAAAACAAATAAAAATCATCAAAGAAGGTAAAACGAGGTAAACAGAGAAAATGTGGCATAACTGTGATTGTGATATTGATGACGAGTTCGTAGCGACTTCTGGTGGTGAACTAGTACAACTGCATGTGTTGGTGACCTCTGGTGGTTTGTTGTGGCAAACATTCCTCATCTCTAACGTGGATTATTTAAGAGTCAGGCAGGTTAACATCACACGATTGTTTATAATATTAGCATTAGCCGATGTGTGTGTTGTGTATGTATGTGTTGTGAGTATCTAAGAACTGGCTAGTCAAACTTCTAGTGAGCATGCTGAATGACCAACAAAATTAGCTCTCTGAATCTTTTAAATAAGTTATGTTCTGAATAATATTGTTAGGACAATTCCACGACATAAAGACATACACAAATACGTTTATAGACCGGGTTTTATATTGTGCAACATTTATATAGCTAGACGTAATGTTTCAGTAACAAGCTAACGAATCATCAGCTGCAGAAACTTGAACTTCACTGGCGAATTTGATGTTTAATTCGCATTTAAGTACATAGTATGTATTATATTCGAAATTTAGCACATTTTTAAACAGATCTACAAACTTGTAATCACAAGAAGGTAAATATAGTCAAGTGATAATTATTTGAAGTTAAATACCGCCCTCTTTTGGACACTTGCAGTTCGTTCTGACATTAAAAGTAGGCTGCACACTACAGATGTGAAAAGAAACAAGGTATCACTGCATTGCATTGCCATTGACTGCAGAGAAAATGGACTTTTACTTACGCATGTGCGTCTATGTTACGAAATGACGCATGTAAACGGTGGGTGGCACTTTGTTGTAAGCATACTTGAAATCTGCTGTATATCCCAGCATGCACTGCGCGGGGGTTAAACACTAATCTGTATTTCTTTTTAAAACGTATATAAAAACATTTATTTTTCACGGCGTACTTATACTACAGCATTTTGATTGCATATGCACCTTCGCAGCGATCCTGTCTATAGAAGAGGGGAAAAGTAAGTACGCTTACCGTCGAGGGGACTCGTGTGTTGTTTAGTGACGTCCCCTCTCTGGACACAATAACATCAGCTTTGCGCAGTGGCAGTATCGTAGCCTATGAGGTTTATCCGAGGCGCGATTATTGCTAATTGAAAACTTTACCCAATACCCCGCCGTGACGACTTGAAATATAGTCGGCACTGGCAATTTTTGACGGTCTTTACGGAGACTGATCTTACTTGTGAAAACAGAACTTATAAGAAATATAATCCACGCGGTTTGTTGTAGTGGCGAGAGAAGAAAATAGTGTTATTGATTCAAGCCTTCAAGTTTTGTTCAGCAAAACGAATGTATGTTTAAAGTGAGTTTATCGGTTTTAGTAAAGCATAATTAAATTGTTACGTGTTATTTCCCGAACAAATCTACTGCTTAACCGAACGTTTATCACACTATGGACAAGACAAAAGTATAATGCTATAAAAAACAAAAAAGATTAATTCATTGTTTACTTGGGTCTTTAGTCTATGATTAGCTCACCTCTTATCTGACAAGTTTTCAAGTTTGAGTCGTTCGTTCATCACGTGACAGCCCCACAAACCTACGTAGTCTAACCCGGAAAGAGAATTGATTAGTTAATCTCTCGAGTCTTTGGGTTCGAGTCGTTTGTTTATCACGTGACAGCCCCATAAACTGAACGAACAACTCGAAAAACCCGCCTTTTGTTCAGCCCAGACAAAACAATGCAAAACGTTTTTTTTCAAACGGAAACAGTGGTGCGTTGAACAACCTGTTCTGATGACGCAAGAGTTGTAACTATGGCAGCTGAGGAACCCATTGTTTGTGTTCTTTTTGAAGAATTTTAATACTGCAAAATACGCCCGATGTTAGTCACTGCCCTTACCGTCCAGAAAAAAACAGAACATCCCAAATCGAGTTTGTGGGGTTTGTGGAAACTGTGGTTCCTAATTATTGTGATCCAACATTTGTCTCGCATTTCAGGATGAAAAGACAAACAAAACAAAGGATAACCCACACCTTACCTCAGAGACTGTGTTATGATCTATATGACTTTATTATTTTTATTGAGAGTAACGTTATTAGGCTCATCATTATTGCTGATCACTGTTGTTGTGCTATGATATTGTAATATTTACTATTATATAATCAGAGGAGTATAGAAAAGTTTATGAAAGTGTCACTCCGCAATACAATAGCAAAATATATAAATATGTATAGTATTCTTATGTTACATTAATCAGTGTGTCTTTAATACCGCGTGGTTTATATACATGTTGCTGCTGATTGGGCTGACGTTTTTGACACACCCACCCACCAAACAAGGGAAAACGCACCTCAAACCCCCTTGCCAGGAAACACGTCGTTCAACACGGAAATCGCAGCAAAACGTTGGGCACCGGTGCGAGCTTGAATTTACCCCTGAAGACTGGAAACAGATGAACTTATTCCTGTGCAGAACTTAATAGGATGTTGCGCATGCGCGACTGAACGAATCACTCCCCGAAACGACTCGTTCTTCCCGAGTCACATTAAAGATTCGTTCAAAATGAACCCATCACTAGTTGCCCGCTTTTCACAACAAAACACAACCAAATCTTTTTTCGATGGGGATCCCCCAATATAAACGTTTTCTGGTGATTAAGTTTTCAGAGGGGGTTCTCCTGGTAAAATTCGCATTGCAGGGGATAGATATCACCTTACATGAGAAACAACAGTGTTAAAGTAGCCCAATTCTGGGGGAAAACCGCGGACTTGGCAACACTGTTGCATAACATTATATAATAAAAATACAACGAAAATGAATGGGGACTGAATGTGTCGGCTTCGTACGATTTGTTTAATGTTCTTTTCTATTTCACAAATTAATTTAGAGCCTTATATACTAACAATGATCCTCCCTTGACTATATTTAACTGCGAGTGATTAAAACGTTTTCAAGCCTATTTAATATTATGCAAAATGTTGAAAAAATACAAATACAAATATTTATCTGTATATGAGTGACATTTAAAGCTGTTTAATATTGAATTAATATTGTGAAAAATAAATGAATAAATAAACACACACACACACACACACACACACACACACATATATATATATATATATATATATATATGGTGGCATTTACTCTATTGAAATAATTATTTCCACTTGAGTATATTTAACTGTTAGTGACTAAATGTTTTTTAAGATGTTTAATATTGTACAAAATGTAGAAAATAAATAATCGGTAACACCTTAAAATAAGATGTGATTTGTTAAGATAGCCGATGTATTAACTAACATGAACAAACACTAAACAATACATTTATTACACTATTTATTAATCTTTGTTAATGTTAGTTAATAAAAATACAGCTGTTCATTGTTGGTTCATGTTAGTTCACAGTGCATTAACTAATGTTAAGAAACACGACTTCTGAATTTAATAGGCCTAATGCATTAATAAATGTTAAAATTAATTTTAACTGAGATTACTAAATGCTATAAATGTATTGTTTATTTTCAATACATGTTAACTGAAGTATTTACCTAATGATAACTAATGAAACCTCATTATAAAATATCACAAAATATTTGAGTAAAACATTTTTTTACATTTTTGAATCAGGAAGTTGTTAATAAAACAAAATAACTAGTGTAGTATCTAGATCTCTAGTGTAGTATAATCTCACCTATGCCATGTTTGGTCTCTTTGAATTCGTATGTTGATGATCTAAAAGATGGTGTATATTATATGTTGATACCTATACAACATATTAGTGTTTTAAGAATCCTTAGTAGTTTTGCATCAACACTCAGTCGAACTACGTATGCAAAATACCATGCTTTGAGACAAAGAGTCGTAAATTTCCCCTTCAAATGTCAAAGTCACCATTGGCTCTTTGGCCCCCCGGAGGTGTGACCTCCAGAGAACTTAAGGCGTCACCCCAGTGACCCCCTTCTCTCTTTTCTGCTACATCTTCCAGTTGCTGCTCAACAACCAAGGTAACGGAAGTATGGTACATTTAACTAAACAAAACAGAGGTTTAGGTTAAGCTGTAGACGGCACTGATGGTTTCACTCAGGTAGTTAACTGAGCTTCAGTTTCTTGTCTCTCTAATTGCTAATCACTTGCCTCTCCCCCAAGTGATTGTATGTTTGTTTGTTTAGATTTTTTATGTTAGTCCTTAGTTAATAAAACTTTTGTGCACAAACTGAGTGCTAAAACATGAGTTTTGATTCTGATTCTGCCTTGTAAAATTGACGTCCCTTTACAATTCCTGATCTAGCTACATGCTCTAATGCAATAGTACTTTAAGAAAGTTATTTTCTGTGGCCAAGAAAATATCATTTCTTAGAGTTGATATACTGAATGTTCGCTGGACGAACAAATTAGTTGATAGAAATTTAATTCTGCTACAGTTACTACTGGAAGCTGATATAAATAATTGTAATTCGCTAGATTTGTAGCAGATATTTGTTTTGATTTCCTGGTTGTGAACGAAAGTACTGTGAATAACCGTAATTTTGCGCAGTTACACTTTCCCAATACATTCTTTTCACATTAATGCATATGAATTGTTTACTTTTTATATCTAAACATTTTTTGTTCCATTGAGGTCTGTATACTGGCATGATTATATAATTATACAGTTAACAGACAGTTAAAATATCAGTGCACGTTTTTGTCTGTAGTTACGATAACCTAAATGGTTAGTGATGTCTGTAGCTGTATACTTTATGGTTTATTTGAGCAGATAAATAGCTTCAAATGAGATTTGCCTGGCTAAGATGGCTTTGAAGCATTCACATACAGCAATTAGAAAATCTGAAATCAAGAGAATAATATCAATTGAAGTAAGAAAGATATGGCAAAACTTTTGGGATAATGGAACAAAAGGAAGGCATCTTCACCAGATTCAGGAGTGTGTAGGAGATGAGACATGTGGTAGTAGGAAGAAAGATGCTATTGTAACAAGAATGAGAACTGGACATTCAGCGTTAAATTACAATTTACACAAAATAGGGAAACATGAAACTGGCAGCTGTGATAAATGTGGGATTCCAGAAACAGTAAAGCACATTCTAATAGAATGTGATGCATATGAAAGATGAAATATTAGGATTCATGGGATATGATAAAGTGTCACTCCAGACTAGGCCTGTCACAATGTCAGGGCCCCCTGCACATGATCATGAGTGAACTTACTATTGAGAACAAAAAAACTGATCTAGCATATTGCCAAACAAATCCTTTAGCTCAAAGAACCACTAATCTTTAGAAGCTACAGTGTTTTCATCCACTTATTTTTATGCACATTTTGGTATATTGCATAAAAAAACGATGGATGGAAACGCCAAGATGCGCATACATTTTAAAAATGCGCGTAAAAAACTTATGTGCTCAACTTAGTGGTTAAAATTCTTATCCGGTAAGAAAACATGCGCATAAACTACGATGAAAATACCTTAATGCGCATTAAAAAATACATGTAAGTTTGCGATGGGACAGCATAACTGGACTAACCAACGAACCGATCTCTTTGCACAGCATCTGAAATGATAATTTTCTAATTTTTCAGTACTTCGTTATAATGAACTCCCAGATCTGCGTTCCCAAACAGCAGGCTCCAAAAATAAACTAGCATGACCGCGTTTCATCTGCACGCTCTAAACCTTGTACATTTCCGAATAATATATTATTCTTATCTACACGACCAAAAAAAATTACATAGAAAGTTATTTCCGCTACTGTAACGGAGCCTCTCGTGAAAAATTTGTATTCGTGCCGAATGAGAAATGTATCGGTGCGTTTCAGTTTCTCTTTAAATTTGTTTTGGTTAGACTTTTATATGTTGTTTATTACGAATGCGATAATAATTTGTGTTCTGTTTTATAATTTGTCTGTTTCTTTGCCATTATAATTTGTGTTTATTTTATAATTTGTGTGTTTCTTAAATTCGTTTTGGTTAGACTTTTATATGTTGTTTATAACGAATGCCATTATAATTTGTGATTTATTTTATAATTTGTATAAATTAATTTAGACTAATCATTTTAATAGCTGCTCATAACTGTGCCTATGAAAACGAAATGCCCCCCATTGAAGATTTTCTGGCAACGGCCCTGCTCAAGACACTACTAGGGAATAGACAAATGCAATCAGAAATTAATGAGGAATTGTTCAATTATTTAAAAAAGAAAAGGAAATATGGAAAGAATATAATTTTGTAGTCATTTTTAGGTGTTAGGTGTTTCATTTTTATTCTAACTTTTTCTCGCTCTCTCTCTCTTTCTTTTTTTCCCATTCTCTTTCTTCTGCTACCAAATCTGTTCAGTCCACACTCCAGATCAGTAGGTGGCGGTAATGCACCGTTTACATTGGTTTTACATCAGAAGAAGAAAATGAAGATCAATAGAGGGTATGCAGTGACGTCACTTTCCTGCCGGTACCCTCAGTCGGTAATATGAAGCTTTGTTTTTAAAAATTATGATATAGTCTGTATTTAAATTATAATTTTGTCTGCATTGCCCATGAAATTTGTCATAGCATTTTTGCTTAAAAAATAAAAGTACTGTTGCAAGTATTATTGCAGAACAGGTCATTGTTATTAATGGCTGTTTCGTTATTATTGGTAAGTTAGTATATTTATTATTCTTATATATTATTCTTATTTAGTACTCATTTGAACCCTTTTCACATTTTAATAAAATACTATTTTATTAAACAAACAATATTATTTTTTATGCTTTTTACACTATTACTATTCATAAAGTATATCACGGTCAAGATCTCATCTATTATATATAACAAACTAGATGAGTAAAGTTTGAGAACAAACTTTAAGTTGGCTTGAGAAAGCCTAGCCTGAAAGTTTGAAGCAGTTGTAAAAGTATAAAATTAGCATGTAACTAGCAAGTTGCTAACATGTTTCTATCATGATTAGCAAGTTATTAGCATGTTACTAGCACGCTGCTAGCATGATTAGTTTGTTACTAGCATGTTGTTAGCATTATTAGCATGTTACTAGCAATTTGCTAGCATGTTTCTATCATGATTAGCAAGTTATTAGCATGTTACTAGCACGCTGCTAGCATGATTAGCATGTTACTAGCATGTTGTTAGCATGATTAGCAAGTTACTAGCAAGTTGCTAGCATGATTTAGATTGCTCGATAGATTAGAAATATTAGAAATATTAGAGTGGAAGCTTGAATTTAGTCTAAAGTGATTAGAAATAGTACATAGAAGGGAAGCTTGAATGAGCCTCAAGGGATTCTGGGAGTTGGCTCATTTGAGAGAGTGTTGGCTCATTTGAACATTCCGTCAATGTAAGTCTATGGGATTTTTGGTGGTTTTGATAGTCTGGTTTATGAAAACCGTAAGCCGGATCAGTTAGAAAAGATAGAGCACATCGAGTCAGACCAGTCTGAAGGTCTGGGCCGAGTTTGGTGGTTCTAGCTTGAAAGCTGTAGGAGGAGATAGAAACCGAAATTTGGCTCAGAAGAAGAAGAAGAAGAAGAATCTTAAATAGTAGATCAGTAAGTTGGCTTTCTCAGGCCAACTTAACAAACAAGTTTAATTTTACCAGAATATCTTTATTTATATAGCCTATATGACGCACACGCACATGATTGTGGGAAATCGAAGGCAGTGAAGGATTCTTCTCCGACGTACAGACCTTCGGTGGATTAATGACATATATTACATTTATATATAACTGTATAAGATCGTTTTTCTTCTTAACTTCTGGACTCCTCCTGTGCACTTCTGTCCACTCTGGCGATCTCATCATGATCAGTTGACACCCAAACACTGCAAAAACATAAAGACCATAACGTCTACTGCCATACAGTACAACCAGGAACAGAGTGACGTCCCATTCAATCACCTGTCAAAAACACTCCCACCACGGGCGAGAATAAGAGAAGCGATTCTCACATGCTCGCTTCCCGTTTTTCCGAGATGGAGCCTTTAGTGTTGTTGTAAGATTAAATATCTAAGCAGACGCGAACTGCACGCTGTTCTGTTCCGAGGCGTTGGGAATCGACAGTCGATTCCAAAGGTTGGATTCGATCGACTCTCGATTCCAAACGCCTCAGAAGACGCTCCCATAACGCAAGGGCTCATGGGGCGCAGGGAACTAGTGGATAGCTTCGGAATGAACGGAACGACCAGCAGTTCGCGTCTGCTTAGATATTTCATCTTACAACAAGACTAAGTCGGTCATGAGAACAGTTCCGACGCAAAACTAAGAAAAGTCAACTTGGATGATTCAAGACACATCGCTGCTCTTATTCTCGCTCGTGGAGGGAGTAAAGGCATCCCGCTGAAGAACATCAAGATGCTGGCAGGAGTTCCCTTGATTGGATGGGTGATCAGAGCAGCGCTGGACTGGTGTTTTTGACAGGTGATTGAATGGGACGTCACTCTGTTCCTAGTTTTATTGTATGCAGGGCCGCACTAACGTGATGGGCTGTGGAGTAGATTGACTGGCCATTGGTAACGTTAGCGCCGATCGCCAAAGCCCCACCACGTCCTCTACATATTAGCGCTATTAGGAGTTTTTCTGTAAATTCTATGCACTACCACTAGAGATTAAAACGTCGCATTTGAATTTGGTTTACAACGACCTGTGCACGTATCTCAGGCGATCGCTGCGCCTAATGTCCGCATTCACCTCTCTTCACTTCGTTCTGGCACATGGAGCAGATAAAAACACAGCATCATCGTTCCCACAGATTTTAGGTTAGTTTGATTATAAACTTGCTGGATGTATTAGCCTATTGCTTAATGTGTTTGAACAACGTATATTCGCTTATGGGTTGAGAGATAACCCAGTAGAAATATCTAAATCGTTTTGCACGTCATGATGTAGGCTAAGCTTTTCATTTAAATGCATTTTAAGCGTTGTGGTTTAAGCAACGCTAACACATTTAACTGTTCAAGGACATTAAGCAGCAAGGCAGAATTTATTTTTGGCAACTGTGTGTTACAACGATTTCAGCCTTATACGCACAGCGCCTGATTAAACTTGAGTTTAAACGTTCAAATACACATAGTTACGTGTCAAAATGCCTGTCTACTCGTCAACATAGTCATTTGTGTCTTAAAAATGAAAGTTGTTAAAGATAAAGCATGTGTTGTATTTAAATTTTGATATGTGTTGGGGGCCCAGTCATAGCCCCGGGGCCCAGTGAGGTCTTAATGCAGCCCTGACTGTATGGCAGTAGACGTTATGGTTTTTATGTTTTTGCAGTGTTTGGGTGTCAACTGATCATGATGAGATCACCAGAGTGACCAAGGAATGGGGGGCTGAAGTGCACAGGAGGAGTCCAGAAGTGTCCAAAGACACCACAAGCTCACTGGAGACCATTCAGGAGTTCAGCAGACTAAACCCAGGTTAGAAAACAGGATATGTTGCTGTCACATTCATTGATGTTCTCATGAGTTAGGTCTGTATAAAGGGTGTAACCAGGGCCGTATTAAGACCTTACTGGGCCCCGGGGCTGTGACTTACTGCAGGGCCTCGGGTCGGGGACAAGGTATATTATCACAAATTAACACAATTTTTATTTTTTGTGTGTTATATGAAAGTGAAACCCCTGGAGATAGATCGACCTAATGGCTAAAGACATAGACCACACATTTCGTTATGACAGCGCTCGCGCTCTCTCTAGGGAGACTTTTGTAGTTTTGTAGTGTTTTGTACTGTATCAGACGATAGTGTGAAAATTAACTAATAAAACATTTCTTTGACTTGACTGAAGCGTTATTAGCGAGGTAAAGTCTTAATATAAATTTAATGGTTGTTTTTTATTATTATTGAAAATGTTTGTAATAGCTATATTAGAATAATATAAAATCTAAATAAACAAAGTGTAGTTTAGGCTAACTCTGTCAGAGTGATCTACATCTTAATAATTAGCTATTCGCAGTGCAACGTCTGCATATCAATCATGTTACAGTGCTTGCTGTATCCGGTTATACAACATATAATAATGGATACAACACTGATATGTGCATCCTGGTGATAACATATGAAATTATGATACAATATGAAAAAAAAACTTGAGTTTAAACGTTCAAATACACATAGTTACGTGTCAAAATGCCTGTCTACTCATCAACACAGTCATGTTTGTTTTAAAAATGAATGTAGTTAAAGATAAAGCTTATGTAGTATTAAAATTTTGATAGGATAAAAATGCTATTTTATGTGTTGGTGGGCCCTGCAGTAAGTCATAGCCCCGGGGCCCAGTGAGGTCTTAATGCGGCCCTGACTGTATGGCAGTAGACATTATGGTTTTTATGTTTTTGCAGTGTTTGGGTGTCAACTGATCATGATGAGATCGACAGAGTGGCCAAGGCATGGGGGGCTGAAGTGCACAGGAGGAGTCCAGAAGTGTCCAAGGACTCCTCAAGCTCACTGGAGACCATTCAGGAGTTCAGCAGAAAACACCCAGGTTAGAAAACAGGATATGTTGTTGTCACATTCATTGCGTGAGTTAGGTCTGTATAAAGGGTGTAACCAGGGCCGTATTAAGACCTTACTGGGCCCTGTTATGTTAATAATGCCACGGGACAACGACTTGCTGCAAAATCGGACTATTTATTAAGTGCGCACACACATTGCACTTCACTCTACAGCTTGGTGCACTACTTACAACTGTCCAGTCCACAACACATTACCGGAACCATTGTTGCTATAAGGCATAACATCACATCTTCCCCCCTTTAAAAGAAAATAACTTTCCTTTGAAATATTTTGTTATATCAATTTGTTCATAACAACATCACAACCAAACCATCACAGAACTTTCACTATATATATATATATATATATATATATTTTTTTTTTTTTTTAACAGTCAACAGATTTCAATTAATCTTTCAGGAGGTCTAACAGTGCGTTTTGGTCTGCAATACTTCCCAGGTGAAGCAGTAACTTCTTTTGTCAGATCAGAGTTAGTGTGATCCATGTCAAACACCTCTTGTTCACCTGATCGCGACTCGGTTTCTTGAACAGTCACTTGTGGTCTTAAGTCCCCTCTGTTCCTTTTTAGAATTGCACCATGCTCGGTCTGAATCTCGTACGAGCGTGGTAGTACTTCTCTTTCAACACAACCTTGTCGCGTCCATGTTCCTGATGCATGGTTCAGGATTCAAACTCTATCCCCAGGCTTGTGTTTTCGCAGGATCTTTGCTTTCTTGTCATAGTTTTCTTTTGGTTTGTTTTTAAGTTGTTGTTTTTCTTGTTTGACTTTGTTCGCCCCAGCAGGTGTCAACGAAATCCTGATGCATGTGTAAGTTAGTGCGTATCCTTCGACCCATCAGCATTTGGGCTGGGGACAACCCATTTTGAAGAGGAGCACTCCTGTAAATCATTAGACTCTTGTGGAAGTCTGTCTTTCCATCGTGACTCTTCTTCATGATAGCCTTCACAATCTTTACAGAACTCTCCGCTAGCCTGTTGGACCTAGGGTAGTTTGGGCTTGATGTGGTGTGTTGAAATGCCCACTCTGTAGCGAAGACATCAAACTCCCTACTGCAAAACTGTGGCCCATTATCCGAAAACACTTCACAGGGAACTCCATGTCTTGCGAAGACTGTCTTCAGAAAAGCAATGACAGCTTGGCTGGATGTCACCTGAAGTGTTGCAACTTCTGGATAGTTTGAGAAATAATCAGTAACTACAATGTGGCTCTTACCATTGCAGTCAAACAGGTCTACCCCAACCTTTTGGTATGGATAATCGGGCACTGGATGAGGCCTGAGTGGCTCCGCTTGTTGCCTGGGTCTGTATGTGAGGAATATTTCACATGAAGCTGTAAGCTGACTGATGTCATGATTTATCCTTGGCCAATACATTAACCTCATGGGCCCTGCGCTTACATTTCTCCTCTCCTAGATGCTCCTCATGAACCTTGTGCAGCATCTCCTTGCGCACTGACGCTGGGATGACAAACTTGTTTCCCTTGAAGATGATGTCATTCACTACTGAAAGCTCCGCTCTGCATGACCAGTAATCTTGAAATTGCTTTGGACAGTCACTTTTCTTTTCTGGCCAACCTTCTAGTATGGTCTCTCTAAGTTGTGTCATTGTTCCATCCATATCTGTTGCCTTTCTAATTTGTTCAGTTTTCTCTGATGACACAGGAAGAGAGGTTACAATCATGTCAACATACGCTTGTATGTCCGCACCTTTCTCACTGGTAAGGCTTTCATGCTTGTCGACAGCCCGAGAGAGTGTATCAGCTGCGAACATGAATTTTCCTGGTGTATAGATCATGTTGACATCGTATTTTTGGAGTCTGATGAGCATTCGTTGGATTCTCATAGGATAGTCATTTAAGGCCTTAGACATTATGGACACCAGTGGCTTATGGTCCGTTTCCACTTCAAAGGACTGTCGATAGACATACTGGTGGAACCTTTCACAGGCATACGTGCAAGCCAAAAGTTCCTTCTCGATCTGTGCATAGTTAGTTTCTGCACTCGTCAAGGCCCTTGATGCGTAGGCTACCGGCTGCCAGCTCTCAGCATGTTGCTGCAAAAGCACAGCACCTAGGCCATATCGTGAGGCATCCGCTGAGATTTGTGTGCTCTTGTGCGGGTCATAATATCTGAGCACTGGCTCCTCTGTAATGATGCGCTTCAATTTTTGAAAGCACATCTCCTGCTCATGAGCCCACATCCATTCATTCTTTTGCTCGAGGAGACATCTGAGTGGAGCTGAATGCGTTGACAGCTGCTAACTTCTTCTTTATTTTGAGGCCTTTCCATGTTGACTATTGCTGAAGTTTTTCTTGAGTCTGGCCTGACCCCTTCCTCAGACAAAACATCTCCCATGAAAGTTAAGCTCTTGACTGCAAACTCACATTTCTCCTTGTTCAATTTAGATTCGACTGTCTTATTAGCTCCAGGACCTGCCTCAATCTTGCATCATGCTCCTGGTGGTCGGAACCCCACACAATTATGTCATCCATCATCGTCTCTACCCCTGGTAAGTGTTCAAAGATCATGTGGATTGTTTTGTGGTATACTTCAGGTGCTGATAGAATACCATAAGGTAGACGGAGAAAACGATATCTGCCTTCTGGCGTATTGAAGGTACACAGTTTAGAACTTGCTTCATCGAGTTTCAATTGCCAGAAACCAGACGACACATCAAGCTTACTGAACCACTTCGCTCCAGCAAACTGAGACATGATCTCTTCTCGGGTTGGCAGTTTGAAATGTTCACGTTTTATGGCCCTGTTGTGATCTCTTGGATCAAGACATATTCTCAAAGAACCATTCTTCTTGAGCACAATGACTAGTGAACTCACCCAGTCTGTTGGTTCATCGATTTTCTTAATGACATCCAGCTTCTCCATGCGAGCTAATTCCTCTTTGAGTTTTTCTCGCAATGCAAATAGAACTTTTCTGCATGCGTGCACCACAGGAGTCACAGCGTCATCTGTATTTATTCTGTGTTCCCCAGGCAGACATCCGAGTCCTTCAAAAACATCCTTGTACTCCTCCAAGAATGAAGTTTCATTTGCTTTGCATTGTGATGTCACTACAAACACTCTCCTCACTAAGTCCAGTTTTTCCACATGTGCTCAGTCCCAGAATTGGCTGAACGCTCTTTTCCACAATCAGCATTTGTGTCTTTAACAGCTGTCTCTTGTGTTTCAGAGTCACCAGGCAGATTCCTTTAACAGGGACATCCTCATCTGTGTATCCTGTTACTTTTATTTTTGTTGAGTGAATTTTGTTTTTAACTTTGAGGGTTCTGTAGTCATTCATAGACAACAGGTTAACTTGTGCACCTGTATCTAATTTGAATGGTATTATTGTCTCATTTACCGTCAGTGGTACAATCCATTCAGTTTTTTCTGTCATGTTTGTTTGAACAGAATCTACAAAGAATTCCTCTGGCTGTTCTTCAACTGTATGTACTTTTTTTCTTTGCAACACTTTGCAAAATGATTATTCTTCCCCGCAACGATTTCATGTTTTTCCATAAGCAGGACAAGATCGTGGTATATGTATCCCTCCACATCTGCCACACTTGCTTTTTGTTGCTTTTTTTGTGGTTGTTGGTCTTTGTTTTGTAGGTTGTTTTGTGTGCTGCTCCTCTCTTTTTACTGCATGTACTGTAGCAGTATCCCTATGCAGTCCTTTGGCTTGTGCGTGAGTTATTTCAGCAGCTCTACACATGTTGACAGCTTTCTCTCATGTCAAAGCTGGTTCACGTAGCAGTCTTTCCCTGAGACCATTATCGGGAATCCCACAGACTATTCTGTCTCTCACTAGTGAATCTCTTAAATCTCCGAAGTCACAAGTCTTACTCAGTGTGTGCAGTTCAGCAAGGTATTGGTCAAAAGCCATCCCTTGTTTCTGATCAGCAGAGAAAAATTTGTATCCCTCAAACGTGACATTCTTGCTTGGCACAAAGTATTCTTCAAACTTTGTCATGAGAGCAGTCAGTGTTAAATTTGCCTCGTCAAGTTAAAAACTATTATATATTTCCAGTGCATCCGCACCTATCACGTGTAGAAAGATTGATGCTTTCAACTTCTCATCATCTCCACCCGCACCACTGGCAGCAAGATAAATGTTGAATCTCTGCTTGAAACGTTTCCAGTTATCAGCAAGATTAGTTCAGTGCCGCTTTCTAGCACTCGGCTCGCGGGCGCTCGTTTCTCGTGCGCTCCTCCCTCGGCCGCTCTCCGTGCAGGTATCGCTCACTGTGGGTCTCGTCTCACTGGCGTTTTAATCACCCACTCTCCGGTGTCCGCTAGTCCCTATTTCTGACACCATGTTATGTTAATAATGCCACGGGACGACGACTTGCTGCAAAATCTTACTATTTATTAAGTGCGCACACACGTTGCACTTCACTCTACAGCTTGGTGCACTACTTACAACTGTCCGGTCCACAACACATTACCGGAACCATTGTTGATATAAGGCATAACATCACAGGCCCCAGTAAGGGGCCCAGTATCATTTTAATGATTGTAGACATTGAAGTATTTACACTGTAATATCACGTATTGTAATGTAGGTCAAAAACCTACATGTACTGCGTTAGACTTTACTTTACTTAGACTAAGCCGCTGTGAATAAAAGCATCTGCAAAATGATTAAATGTAAATAAAAATATGAATTTACTCGAGACCTACTACAGCGCATGCGCAGATAACATCCAATACCTATAGACCAATTTCGAGTAGACGTCACAGTGACATCATTTGCAGCTGCGCGCGCATAGTGGTTGCAGAAAAACACTGGTAGCAAGTGGAGGTAAATGGGTAAAATCCATGGAATAAGAGAAAAAAAATATTTTTGTGCCTTTTGATGTCAAAATCTGAATGCAAATAATTTTTATACAATACTGTAGTCAAAGAGGCCATTTGAAACTAAACACAGACGTTTTAACGCACACACTATGGATGAAAACTGCTATGATTACTCTACTTTTAAAGCATACATTTGATTTAAACAATAGGTCTACTTAATATTCACATATGCTGTTCACAGGGGATGTACTGTATTAGCCATACAGTCACAGCATGACATATTATTTAAACTATTACTATTAACTTTTTAACATAACATTTTTTTATGTTATCTTCTGAATTCTGATTTTTGTTTATCACAAATGCAAGTATATCTCCTAATTCGGACTTTATAACTCGATTTAACAAAACTAGTGAGTTTGTTAATTCTGAGGGAAAAAAGCAGTAAATCTAATTATTTTGTGCCGTATCCTTGTAATTCTCTAGCTGTAAAGGCGATCTCTCCGGGTTTTCTGCAACCATGCTGCGCGCGCATCCCTAATGTTTACAAACAGATAAGGGTTAGGTCTATTGGATCTGATGTAGCTACGTCAGCTATAGTCTCGCGTAGCCAGACCTTCAGACTGACGGCTTTAGCCAACGTTTAGCCTTTATCCAACGTTCCGTGGGCGTGACGTCTGAGGCTGAGACTAGTGATGGCCTGCATTTCGCGTCTGTTTAAATTAGTGATGGGAAGTTCGGATCATTTTACCGACTCGGTCCTTTGAGTCTCGTTCAGCAAAATGAACGAATCTTTTTTCGAGTCATTTCGTTCATTTTAGCAAAATATAATTAAAATGTTACGTTTTACCTTCCTAACACATCTACTGCTTACACAAACGTTGATCACACTACAAACAAAACAAAACTATAATGCTATAAGAAACAGAAAAGATTCATTCATTGTTTACCTGGGTCTTTAGTCTAGTCGAGTTGTTCGTTCATCACGTGACAGCCCAATTAGCTAACCAACGCAGTCTGAGCCGGAAAGAGAATTGATTAGTTCATCTCTCGAGTCCTCGGGTTTGAGTCGTTCGTTCATCACGTGACATCCCCGTAATGTTAACCTATGCAGCCTGAGCCGGAAAGAGAATTGATTAGTTCATCTTTTGAGTCTTCGGGTTTGAATCGTTCGTTCATCACGTGACAGCCCCATAAGCAATACTCTTTGGTTTAAATATGGCCGCATCTAGGAAAAACGGAAAGCGAGCGTTTGTATGTGAGAATGAAGTCGGTCATGAGGACGCAAAACGAAGAAAAGTCAACTTGGATGATTCAAGACACATCGCTGCTCTTATTCTCGCTCGTGGAGGAAGTAAAGGCATCCCGCTGAAAAATATCAAGATGCTGGCAGGAGTTCCCTTGATCGGATGGGTGATCAGAGCAGCGCTGGACTCTGGTGTTTTTGACAGGTGACTGAATGGGACGTAACTCTGTTCCTAGTTTTATTGTATGCAGGGCCGCACTAACCATTGGACTAAGCGGGGCTGAAACCCCGGGGCCCAAGCAAGGAGGGACTCGTGATGGGCTGTGGAGTAGATTGACTGGCCATCGGTAACATTAGCGCCGATCGCCAAAGCCCCACCACCCCCTCTACATATTAGCGCTATTAGGAGTTTTTCCGTAAATTCTATGCACTACCACTAGAGATTAAAACGTCGCGTTTGAATTTGGTTTACAAATCAAATTAATTTTACTTTTGAACGACCTGTGCACGTATCTCAGGCGATCGCTGCGCCTAATGTCCGCATTCACCTCTCTTCACTTCGTTCTGGCTCATGGAGCAGATAAAAACACAGCGTCATTGTTCCCGCAGATTTTAGGTTAGTTTGATTATAAACTTGCTGGATGTATTAGCCTATTGCTTTATGTGTTTGAACAACGTATATTCGCTTATGGGTTGAGAGATAACCCAGTAGAAATATCTAAATCGTTTTGCACGTCATGACGTAGGCTAAGCTTTTCATTTAAATGCATTTTAAGCGTTGTGGTTTAACGCTAACACATTTAACTGTTCAAGGACATTAAGCAGCAAGGCAGAATTAATTCTGGCAACTGCGCGTTACAACGATTTCAGTTGAATTTAAACGTTCAAATACACAGTTACATGTCAAAATGCCTGTCTACTCATCAACACAGTCATTTGTGTCTTAAAAATGAACGTAGTTAAAGATAAAGCATGTGTAGTAGTAGGCTATATGAGATCTTGTCATTAAAAGATGATATTTTAAAGGGATAGTTCACCCAAAAATCAAAGTACTGTCATCATGTACTCACTCAAGTTGCTCTAAATCTGTGTGAATTTCTTTATTCTCCTCAACATTTCTGGTCCCCACTGACTCCAAAAATTTTGATAGGATCAAAATGCTGTTTTCTGTGTTGGTGGGCCCTGCAGTAAGTCATAGCCCCGGGGCCCAGTGAGGTCTTAATGCGGCCCTGACTGTATGGCAGTAGACTTTATGGTTTTTATATTTTTGCAGTGTTTGGGTGTCAACTGATCATGATGAGATCACCAGAGTGGCCAAGGCATGGGGGGGCTGAAGTGCACAGGAGAAGTCCAGAGGTGTCCAAAGACTCCTCAAGCTCACTGGAGACCATTAAGGAGTTCAGCAGACTAAACCCAGGTTGGAAAACTGCCTACGTTGCTATTACATTCCATTGTTTGAGTTTGGTCTGTATGAAGGGTGTAACTACAGCTTGTAAAACAAGTGTGTCCACCTACTATTGCTTGCGTCAGAGTAAAATAAACAGTTATTTGGATTATGAACGAAACCAGGAAACCAGACTCGGCAGCTGATAAATATTAATGTAATGACATTGAAGCATGTCAATTATAACCTTTGATCATGGTATTTACCACTGGTTCTGATTAAATATATTTATTACCGTTTAACAAAGGACCTGAGAGAGACACACACAACTTGTTCCTCAAGGATGCAAATGTCAAAACCTTGCTCTTTCTCAAAATAAAGAGATAAGTTCAAGGCTTGAAAAAATATTTTTCAACCTCTGATGAAGTGTAAAAAAGCGTTTTTTAAAAAAACATTTTTCAAAATTGTAAATACAATGGTATTTTTTTGTAAAATATACTCTAATAATCTATTTCAGTTTGTCTACTTGAACATTTTATATTTAATTCATTGTGTTGCTTACTTACTTACTGATATTGTTAGTAAATAATGAAGAATTAATGGCTACAAATGGGACACGAAATAATCAGTGGTTACCATTAACGTTATATTCTTGTGCAGATGTTGACGTCATCTGTAACATCCAGGCCACGTCTCCATGTCTGCACCCCCATCATCTCAAAGAGGCTGTGGAGTACATCACCAAAGGCGGCTGTGATTCGGTCTTCTCTGTGGTCCGGCGACACCATTTCCGATGGCAAGAGGTCAAGGAAGGAGGTTTGTTGGAGGGCATTCTGTAAATGTTAAATTAAGAAAATATACTGTTACATGTACAGTTAAAGTCAAATCTTTACATACACCTTGCAGAATCTGCAGAATTATTTGACTAAAATAAAAGTACTAAATGAAAAAAATATGATATTTAGGCAAAATAAGAAAAATGTACACATCCTCATTCCATTCAGAAGTTTACACACCTGGCTCTTAATGCATCGTTAAAGCATCAGTAAGCATTTGAACCTTCTGTAATAGTTGCATATGAGTCCCTCAGTTGTCCTCAGTGTGAAAGATGGATCTCAAAAGCATACAGTTATTGTTGGAAAGGGTTTAAATACACAAAAAAGCTGAAAAACGTCTCTGGTTACTGTCATAACCTCGGTTCCCTTAAAGATGGGAACGAGACATTGCGTCAGAAGCTGATGCATTTGGGGACTCCCTTGCTTCCTTCCTAACCTACCTGAAATGTTATTGCACAACGCCAGTGAAGTTGCAACTCTTCGCTGGCCAATGCCAGCCAAGATGGCAATTATGGGCAGGGCCTCTGCCTCTATATAATGCGCTGTCTTGGCAGCATAAACTCAGAATCTTCCGACTGAACAGACAATACAGCAGATCTGAGTGGAGTACACGGAAACGTACGCAATGTCTCGTTCCCGTCTTTCAGGGAACCGAGGTTACGACAATAACCGGAGACATTCCCTATCAAGAACGGTTCACTCGACATTGCGTCAGAAGCTGATGCATTTGGGGACTGTATAGAACAACGCCGTGTGAACAGCCTCGGCGGAGTTAACAGCAGCTGTACTATGCATTAGACACTGTTAGGGGATTTACAGTTAAAACCCAAAGTGTAGGTGTGTGGTAATGAAGGCCAGGAGTCAGCGATGTAGTCAATCGAAGAAAAATTTACTGAAGAGAATAGTTTGCAGTTTCATCAGCAGAAGTCAGCTTCAACACTCTCGACGGAGTTCGTAGGCCGCTCTGCGTACATGTTAAAATCACCAGTACTTATACTCTAACACAAGTTGTTAACTACGCAAATACATAGGTCAGGAAGATTCTGATTGGCTCAAATCCAGATAAACTTAGTAAATCTTCACATATGGACGTCAAACTCAATGCCTATCTATACATGATTATCTAGGCGACAACTGAACCCGGAACAGACGCATCAGTTCGCTCCAGAGACCTATTTCTGAACAGGATGCCAATGTAGTCAGCTCTGCTGTGCTCCTAGACAAAGACACAGAGACAGATACACACACACACACACATACAATCGAGCTCTTATCCATCTTCCAAGGTTGGCTAGTCCTGGCAGGGATCTTATCAGTATGGTTGGTTACACATCCCACTATGTGAACAATCATCAAAGAAAAGACATACAAAATGAACTAAAGTCTACTTAAATATATGGTTATAACTATTAGATCTTTGTAACAGTTGTTCCGGTCACTCATGGATCTCCTAGGTCAGGGGTCCTCCTTGACCCCTCTCTCCACTTACATCGTGACACCTTGACCCTAGGATAAAATAGAACTCAGCAGGAGAAACACACACACACTCTATTTGATCAGGGAAGGGTGAATGGAATAGATTACTTGCATTAACACCAAATCAATCATATTAGAATCAAACATTTATTATCATTAACATTAAATCAACTGTATTTGAATCAAGCATAAGATTTATTGTTAATCTTCATTAATGATTAGTCAAATATTAATATAATTATGAAGGTCCAGATGGATTCCAGCGTCCACTCCTTCAACACAGCGCAATCCCTTCAACCTAAAAATGTGTCATAAGCATGAAACATAATAAAGCTAACAAAAAATGTGAGCAGTAAGGCTGGGCACAATAACAGTACAGCATACTCACCGAGCGGTAGGCATGCAAACTGGACATGCTGGAACGCCAAGAGCGAAACCCGTCTTCTTGCGTCTTCTCCACAGATGTCTTCGAGTAGGAAATTGCTTGAAAGAGGAAGATTCTGAGTTTATGCCGCCAAGACAGCGCATTATATAGCGGCAGAGACCCCGCCCATAATCGCCGTCTTTGCTGGCATTGGCCAGCGAAGAGTTGCAACTTCACTGGCGTGCAATAAGATTTCAGGTAGGTAAGGAAGGAAGGAAGGGAGTCCCCAAATGCGTCTGCTTCTGACGCAATGTCGAGTGAACTGTTCTTGATAGGGAACCAAAGAATCTGTGGGACCTGAAGGATTCTGAAGAACAGCAGGCAATTTAACTGTTCAGGACAAACAAGGGACTCATGAACAACTATCACTAAACTAAAAAACACAGTTGTGGATCATTCATGTAACAACACAGTGTTAAGAATCAAGTGTATGTAAACTTTTGAACAGGGTCGTTTTTATAAATTCAACTATTATTTTCTCTTGTCGACTATATGTAAACGTCTTTTATGTGAAATATCTTTTTCAGGTCAGTTCTAAATAAAAAATAACATGCATTTTCTATGATCCCTCTTTTGGTAAAATAATTTACATTTTGCAGATTCTGCAAGGCGTAGGTAAACTTTTGACTTTAACTTTACATGTTCAGAATCAGAACGCTTGTGAATCGTGTCTTAGACTACTTTTCAAAAGTTTGGGGTTTTAAAAGAAATAAATGCTTTTATTCAGCAAGGATGCATTAAATTGCTCAAAAGTTCATCATTTTCTTTTATCACCACATATAACCCCACTGAATTAAAGGAATCCAAACCAAAATTAAAACAATACATAACCTCCCCCCCACCTATGAAGCCCTCAGGAGGATTGAAGTGAAATGTCATTATCTATAACAATACTATATGAAAAAAAAAAAAACAGGATGCTTTAAGAGACCTATACCTACAAAGCTACAGTACTGTTAAAATTTTTAGGCAGTTAGGCACATAAAATGAGGATGCTGTCAAAAACAATGTCATAAATAGATTTTCTTTATCCATGAACTTATATTAACTAAAATAAATAAGCATTTGATGTGACAATCCTTTGCGTTTAAAGCAGCTTTTGCCCTATGTGGACTTGTGCATATTTTTTCAGGTAGCTTTGCAGGTAGGTTATTTGAAACATCTTGGAGATGTTGCCACAGTTCTTCTGGATTTAGTCTGTCTCAGTTTTTCTGTTTCTGTTTCTTATGTCATTCCAGAGACAGACTGGATGATTGTGAGATCAGATCTCAGTGTGGAGCACTGGCTGTTGTCAGACTCCTTGTGCAAACAAAAATCTCACTAGATTATCACAATTAATGGCAAACAGAATGTTTGGAAATGTTAACCGATATTTTTTTACTGACACACTACAGCAAAAGATAGAAATAACTTACTTTAAACCATTTTTTAGCTGGTGAAAATACTAGTGGCCTAAGACTTTTGCACAGTACTGTGTGTGTGTGTGTGTATATATATATATATATATATATATATATATATATATATATTAGTAGTGGACAGCACGTTCCAGGGCCCAGTTTATGGCAAGGGGGCCCCTCCCTGACCACACAGTGGACAGAGGTTTGCTACATTTTGATTGGATCTTGGTGAACTAACATAAGCAAACTGTCCAACGCCATCATATAAAGATGCCAGGACAACAGCCAGACACCTCTTAGAGTGCAAGAAGACCACCTTTGGTACAAAGCCCGGGAAGGACAGAACTTCCTATTGGTCAAAATGCAGTTTGTGCCCTTCACCCACCTTGAGACTGATTCCTAAGGGTTTGGACTGTGACCAACCATAAAAATTCCTTAGGACCTCCAGATGCAGCAGCAGTGGGTGAAACTAAGAGAGATGGAGATCCATACAAATCCATTCATAACTAGGTTTTCAAAACTTAAAACTGATGCACACTACAACACACACATTTTATACTTATTCAGAGAAATAAGGATTCCTTGTGACAGCAACATGTAGTGCAACACCTTACACAAACTTAGCTGTTAATGTACAAATGAATGCATCCATGACAGTTCAATCTTTTCCCATCATGTTTGGACTTAATGTGTTCGTAACATTGCCAAATGCATTCTGGTTATGGCTAAAATTACGAAGCTGGAAATACCTGAATAAATCTGTTGCATGTAAATTATATTTAGATTTAAGGTCATTGAAAGTAGCAAAAAAAAAATTTCAATAAAAAGATCTGAGAAATGGACAATGCCTTTATCACTCCATCTTTTAAAAGTGTGGTCAATCTTAGATGGCAAAAACAAGTAATTGTTGCAGATAGATCTTAAAACTGAAAATGTTTTCGAAATTGTTTCCAAATTTTTAGAGTTGACAGCACAATGGGATTTCTTGTGTAACAAGAGGGTTGGAGGGACCAAGGAGCAAAAACTAATGCTGGAAGGGAAGAAGTAGTACAAGTAGCAGCTTCTAGTGTACACCAGTTAGACTCAGTTAGACACCATAATGAAATCTTGGAAATATTAGCAAACCAATAATAAAATAGAAAATTTGGCAGGGCTAAACCACCATCATATTTATGGCGCTGAAGAATAACTTTACTTACTTTTGGAATCTTACCCGCCCAAATAAAAGAGGAAATTGTTTTGTCAAGGCAGTTAAAAAAAGATTTAGGAAGAAAAATAGGGAGAGATTGAAAGAGAAATAACAAACGTGGAAGAACATTCATTTTAATTGTCTCAACTCTCCCTACCAGAGAAAGAGGTAGGCATTCCCATCGTTTTAAATCAAGTTTAATTTGTTCAAACAAATTAGTGAAATTATTCATAAAAATAGAACTAAAAGAATGAGAAATATTCACCCCTAAGTAACGAAACCCAGAAGAAGAGAAATGAAAGGGAAGGGCAATTTTAGGTATTTTCCTAGCTGCATCATTTATGGGGAAACATTCACTTTTTGTAAAATTCAATTTGTAGCCAGAGAAAGAGCCAAAGGTGTCAAGTACACGCATAACCTCATCAGCACAGCCAACAGGATCCTGGAGATATAGCAACAAATTGCCAGCATATAAAGAGACTCGATGTTCAGCGCCTCCCCTGCGGATGCCGGATATTAACGGGGAAGATTTTAATGCAACAGAAAGCAGCTCATTTGCCAGAGCAAAAAGAAGAGGGGACAGAGGGCATCCCTGCCTTGTCCCCCGGGAAAGAGGAAAGAAAGAGGAATTGACAAAATTGGTTTTAACACTTGCAGAAGGACTAGAGTATAAAAGACGAATCCATGAAATCAAATTGTGCCCAAAGCCAAATTTTCCTAGCACATAAAATAAATAATTCCATTCTACTCAGTCAAATGCTTTTTCAGCATCAAGGGATATAATCATTTCAGGAGCTGCAGAAGAAGATGGGTCAAAAATTATATTAAGCAAACGTTGAATATTAGATAACATCTGACGTCCCCTAATAAACCCGGTTTGGTCCTCAGAAATAATATCAGGCAGACATGAATCCATGCGCTTTGCCAACACCTTTGCTAAAATTTTTATATCGGAATTCAGTAAACTAATGGGCCTGTAACTACTACATAAAGTTGGGTCTTTGTTTTTCTTTAATAAAAGAGAGATAGATGCTTGATTTAATGAGTCTGGAAGACAGCCCTGTTGAAATGACTCATTATACATATCGAACAATAAGGTGGCTACTTGTGTAGAGACTTTCTTATAGAAGTCTAAGGGAAAACCATCAGGCCCTGGGGGCCTTGTTACACTGCATGAGGCCAATACAAGTAATAATTTCATCTAACCTGATAGGTTCATCCAATGTCTTTGTCGTGTTTGTGTCAACAGTAGGTATTTTTAAATGATAAAAAAAGGAATCTATTAAAGAAGAATCAGTAGGAGACTGCAGAGTATAAAGTTTAGCATAAAAGGTGGAAAAGACAGAATTAATGTTTTGAGGATCATACACCAGTTTGTTTGAAGAATTATCAAAAATTTGAGTTATATAGCGAGAAGTAGACTGATGTTTAAGCTGGGAAACAAGAAGGCGACCCGCCCTATCCCCATGTTCATAGTAGGTGGCTTTGGTTCTTTTAAGTAAATATTCTGCTTTATTTGTTGAAAGCAAATCAAATTCAGTTTGTAACTTTAAATTTTTGAATTTAAGTTCGGCACTAGGGTTACAAGAATACAGACTGTCCACCTCTAGAATTGAACGGATAAGCTCTTGTTGCTGAGATTTTCTCATCTTAACTAAATGGGCGGTATAAGAAATGATCTTGCCTCGAATTAAGGCTTTAAAAGTTTACCATAATAGTGAAGCCGAAATGGTGTCTGTTTTGTTAGTTTCAATGAAAAAATCTATATTTTTGGATTAAAAATTCACAGAAATCATTTCTAGCTAGAAGCCCTGAATCAAATTTCCAAGAAGACCGGCTCTTAAAGGTAGGCAGAAAGGCAATGTCTAACAAATGTGGGGCGTGATCAGAAATTACAGAAGGAAGTAGGGCCTTGTCTAGAAAAAAGTAATCAATACGTGAGTAAACATGGTGTACACAAGAAAAAGAGAATACCTTATCAGATGGATGGAAGAAGCATCAGGGGTCCACACAGCCTGTTTGATTCAATGAAACTAAAGACCTCGACATAGACGTTTACTAAAATAACTGGTTTTTGAAAAAGAACTCCACTAACTATAACAAAAACGTCCCTCAGGATCGGAGATTACTTGCTCCATAAGTAACGTTACTCTCATATGTATCAGGATAGCTGTACCTCTTAACCTACTATTAAAACTGGAATGATACACCTGACCTACCCATGGTTTACGTAGTCTTGTATGGCCACTTATACGCAAATGTTTCTCCTGGAGAAATACAATATCAGAAGAAAGAATCTTAAGGTGGGAAAATACTTTCCATGTAACAATTCTAATGGAGCGACCAACTCCACCCTTAAAAGTAACCGCAGACTTATCCATGAAACTGTTTTAAAGAAAAAAATTGTGAAATTAACCGAAAAGAAAAAACCAAAAGCCAAGTTTTTTTAACCTCAACCGAAAAAACACAAATAAGGTATGAAACCATGAACCCAAGAAACAAAGAAAATCCTCCACTGAATAGTAATAGTAATAATAGTAATAATGTCTAGCAAATGTCAGCGAGCACAAAGGAAGAAGAAAAAAATAATAATAATAATTAATAAATAAATAAATTAATTAAAACCTCACAAGTCCAAGTGGCCTTTGTCCCTCATTACTCCTGGGAAAAAAGAAAAAGAAAATAGTCTCTGAAATACCTGTCATCGTCCAGTAAGTCATTCAGGAAAATTTTGGCGATAGAACCATTCTGCAGCCTCGGGGGAGTCGAAGAAGTGCTCCGAACTGTTGTATGACGCGCGAAGTCTGGCCGGGTAGATCATGCCAAAACGAACACGACGCTTATATAGCAGACCCTTGACATTGTTGAACGAGGCACTCTGTTTAGCCACTGAAGTGCAAAAGTCTTCATAGAATTTGGTTGTATTGCCTTTGTATAAAATCTCCTTTGTGGCCCTCGCCCACTTGTGCACGATTTCCTTCTCAAGGAAAGGACGTCACCGAGAACTTCAAGTATATAAAACTGCAGACCGGAGATCTCCAAAATGGGGCGGGAACTCCAAAAGTGGGCAGAACCTCCAAAATGGGGCGGGGTGTCGTCGCGCAAAGACTTTGCCCATTGGCTCTGGCTTCAGCCTACTGTTATTGACTTACATTTCAAAACTAACTTTATAAAATAAACAGTCTGTAGTTGTAATTGCGCATGCGTGTCATGTGCCTGTCTGTCAAAGGGAGGAAGCCACACCCTACTTTGGAGCGCCCACCCTGTTTTGGAGTTCCCACCCCCATTTGGAGATCTCCAAGCTGCAGTTATATACCCCTCAAGAACTTCGGCAAAAAAGTCTGTCATGAACTGCCTGACGTCCCTTTCCTCAAGTCCTCTGGAAGGACGAGCATACGAATATTCTGCCGTTTAGATCGCGAAACAAGGTCCTCCACGTTAGCTTTTAAAGCAACATTCTCCTCTGTTACCGACGTCAGCTTCGACTGAAGATTTGAGACCTCCTGTTCAAGATGGGTTATCGTGTCGCTGTGGTCGGTGAGACTGGTCTCAGTGATAGTAGTCGCTTGGGCCGCCAGTGTAGACCCAATAGAAGCAATAGACGAACGGAGAGACTCCAGTGACAAATTCAACAGCGTGGTGAATTCACCAGTGATGTTTTTCCTCAGTTTATCCAGTTCGCTAACCAGCTTATCAGTCGTTAACGGGGTTGAAATGTCATCCGCCATGTTGCCGCTGTCAGGGCCAAGATGAGATGTCTTGGACTGAGAATTGTGCTTACCGCCTGCGCGTGCTCCTTTGCTCATTAGTAACAGTTTGCCGGATCCAAAAGAAAAAGAACTGACCGCAAATAAGGTGTTATGTAAGAAAATTATGAAAAGTATTTCGGAGCCTGACACCACGTGTCTCTCCTCTACATGGCGAAACCGGAAGTCGGCATAAAAGATTAAAAAATATATATTTTTGTACAGTGGTGGTTTTTATTGCTTATTGGAGACTCTAACCTTTTTTTTTAATTCCAGACTGCCAGTGTACTACAGCACTGAACCTAAACCCAGCTCACAGGCCACGACGTCAGGACTGGTCAGGAGAGCTGTGTGAAAATGGCTCTTTTTACTTTGCTACCAGAAAACTCATAGACAAAGGGCTTCTTCAGGTAATATTTTGGCATTTAAAATTAGCAAAGGCCATTATTTGACTATTGAGCTGTATAATATGTGACAAAAAAGCTTATTCTTAATATTCTCAATCAATGTCTTTGTATCATGCGTGATTGTGAATTTGTTGTTACATTTCACAGGGTGGAAAAATGAAGTACTTTGAGATGAAGCCCGAGCACAGTGTGGATATCGATGTTGACATAGACTGGCCTGTAGCTGAACAGAGAGTGCTGAGGTAAAGAAACAAGTCTCAAAGCAACTTAATGTCAGCAAACAATCACAATGCAAAGAGTGCAAAGTCTGAAATTATGGGTGTGTGTTTGACACAGGTATGGTTACTTTGGCAAAGATAAACCTGAAGTTGTAAAGCTTCTGCTGTGTAATGTGTCTGGATGTCTGACAGACGGTCAAATCTACATGACCGCTAAAGGAGAGGAGATGGTGTCCATCAACACTAGAGACCAGGCCGGCATCGACATGCTGAAGAAAGAGGACGTGAAGGTGATTCTGCCTTGTGTTACCCACCCCGACCTCTCCCAACCCCCACACAACAGTTGACCCTCTTTTGTCTTTGCCTTTTCGTATCCCATCATGCAACTGGGACCCCTTTTGTTTTTGTCTTTTAATTTAATATAACTTGGGTATAATATGGACAACTTGAGATTTCACTTTTTAAAACTGCTATTTTAGCAGTTTAAGTCTAGTGTTGTGCATTTATGATTTTGAGTTGTTCTCCTGATCTCACTATATTATCACAGGAGCTCAGAACACAAGTACTCAGTGTCTCCAATAGCTGGTTATCTTTGTGCAGTGGCAGTATCGTAGCCTATGAGGTTTATCCGAGGCGCGATTATTGCTAATTGAAAACTTTACCCAATACCCCACCATGACGACTTGAAATATAGTCGGCATTGGCATTTTTTGACAGTCTTTACGGAGACTGATCTATTAGTTAAAGAAAGAAGGAACTGTTAAAGGAATAGTTCTGCAAAAAATTAGTTACAAACCCATTTGTTCATCTTCAGAAACACAAATTAAGATATTTTTGATGAAATCTCAGAGCTTTCTGATCCTGCATAGACACTAATGCAACTACCACATTCAAGGCCCAGAAAGGCAGTAAGGACATCGTTAAAATCAGTGCTTCAACTGTAATTTTGTGAAGCTACAAGAACAATAACAATTTCTTGAATGTGGGCCTTGAAACACCTTGTGGTAGTTGCAAAAATATCTTAATTTGTGTTCTGAAGATGAATGAAGGTCTTACGGGTTTGGAACGTCAAGAGGGTGAGCAATTAATAACAGAATTTTTATTTTTAGGCTGTTTGTATGACTTTTGTTTGATGAATATGAATTGAATATGTTTATGTGTTTGTGTTTTCCCCACTTCTCCTCTAGGTTATTTTGATAGAAAAAGACCCCATTACCAAAGCCTTAGCTAAGAAACTCTCACAGAGAATGGGGTGTCTACTCCTGCAGGAACATGGACGACATACTGAAGGAGGTGCAGAGACGTATGAAGAAAGAAGGGCTGGAGTGGAAAGAGGTGGCTTATTTAGGTGAGACAGGAGGTCTACGTTTCGCCAAGTTACATCAGACGAATGCTGTGTTAAGTAACATTCTGTGTCTTAGCAAAGTTGGTGTGGCTAATACAGATTTAAAAGATTGTACCTCAATATTAACTACAAATACTAAAACATATTAAGGGATAATGAAAATTCTGTCTTTAATTACTCGCCTTCATGTCGTTGTAAGACATTCGTTCATCTTCAGAGCACAAATTAAGATGACCTTGAATGTATCAGTTGTGTTGCTGTCCATGCAGGGTCATTACGCTCTCGGATTTCATCAAAAATATCTTAATTTGTGTTCTGAAGATAAACTAAGGTCTTACGGGTGTGGAACGACATGAGGGTGAGTAATTAATTTTTGGGTGAACTATCCTTTTTAAACATACCTCTGTTTCTTTAAAATGACTATGTGTCAAAAGACAAAATGATTTCTCAAAATAATTTACCTGGCATCTGTGTTTCAGGAAATGATGAACCGGATGTAAAGTGTTTGGAACTGGCAGGCTTAAGCGCTGCACCAATGGATGCCCCGACCATAGCACACAACCATGCCAAATACATCTGCCGCAACGCAGCGGGTCGTGGAGCTGTGCGAGAGTTTGCTGAACACATCCTACTGCTGAAAAAGAAGGCCAAGTCTCAGATGGAGCAGGATAGAATAGGCAGAAACAACTTTTAAGAGAGTGTAGCATAGAGCTGGTGGGATGGGAAAGATTGAAAAATCTTACAAAAATCTAATGATGTGTAATAATGATGAATGAAAAAGCTTTAGCTACTTTCTAATACTGTGATTAACTTAATCAGACTGGTCAGATGGGAAAGATTGAAAAATCCTATAAAATCTTAATAAATGAAGGACACAAGGGTGTTTAAAGAATTAAGAATAATGATATAGCAATGATGAAGGAAAAAGCTTTAGCTATTTTCTAATACTGTGATTAACTCGTGCAATAAACACTACTATGAAACTCAATCACACAATCAGAAAATTGTTGAAATTGTTGTTGCGCACACTAATGCTGTATAAGTAGATGGCGTGACCACATCTGGTCTGTTTTCATTTTAGGATTTATCTGTCTCTTTCTTTTTTTTTTTTTAATAACACTAACTGCCTCATTTGTCTAAGGGTTTTACACTGATAAACCTGCTTTCTGTGCAGGTTTAAAAAAAAATTGTTAACCCAAAAATGAAAAATTGCTGAAAATGTACTCACCCTTAGGCCATCCAAGACGTAGATGAGTTTGTTTTTTGCTTTGGAACATATTTGGAGAAATTTAGCATTACATCACCTGCTCACCAATGGATCCTCTGTAGTAAATGGGTGCCGTCAGAATGAGAGTCCAAACAGCTGTTAAAAAAATATCACAATAAGCCACAAGTACTTCAGTCAATTCCAGTCTATAAGTGTATTGTGAAGTGAAAAGCTGTGTGTTTGTAAGAAACAAATCCATAAGGCGTTTTATTTTTAAATCATTGCTTCTGGAAAAATACCAGTTAATGATCCATAATAATGCCTCCTGAAAAGTCCATCCCCTGTTGTCCTCTCACATCAGAATTAAGTTACATATTTGTGAAGAACTTTTGTTGTTTACTGAATATCTTGGACACAAGACTCGTTTGAAATGAGCCTAACCCTACGAAAAAAAAAACTGTTTTACTACAAATAAAAACAAAAAATGTGGTTATTATAGTTAAATCATGGTAACCACAAGTTAACCATTGATTAACTGGTTTTTGTAGTAAAATTGTGGTTGTACAAATGATAATACGCCAAAAAACATGGTTAGCCTACTACACTTCTACTTAACCATGCTAATTTTCGTGAGGGAAACTAAATAATGAATTTGTTTTTTGTAAACACAGCTTTTCGCTTCACAAGACGTCGTGTATTACCTGAAGGCGAGTACATTTAATTTCTGGGTGAACTACTCCTTACGCCGTATTTCCACTACAGCGTAGCGAGCTGAGCGTCTTCCATTCATTTCTATGGAAGCTGAGCTTAAACGCTTGCGCAATGCGTTTAAGCTCAACTTCCAGAGAAATGAATGGAAAACGCTCGCGCCGCTCAGCTCGGTACGCTGTAGTGGAAATACGCCGTTACAAAAACAACAAAACAGTGGTAGACTATGTATTGGAAGCCATTTTGTGCTCTCCAAATATATACTAGAGGGCAGCCTTGTACAAACAAGGGTACATTAGGGTACAACATTACACACTACCTTCTTAAAACCCAATGGACTGGAAGATTGTAAGCTAGTGTGGGATTTTTAAGAGTCAGACAGTAAGTTGCAGGATCAATACATGCAGAGGCGCCTTTCTCACTAAGTCCCGCTTGTCCACTGGAGCCGGTTAAACTGGGTCAATAAAAACTGATAAGACCTGCCGCACAGGGCACAGGTGTGCCAGTTCATACTAGTACCCATCATCTCAATAAAACAAAAAAACCAAACCTTTTAGCCTGTCTGTTTCTGAGCTCAGTCACAGGTCCCTCTTTACATGCAGGGCGTCCTAAACTGTTTTTTGTGTTGATAAGCTACTTTGCCATAATGCCCCATATTATGCCATTTTAAAGGATGCTAATATTGTTTTGGGAGTCTCCTACAATAGGTTTACATGCATGCAAGGTCAAAAAAAGGCTTTCGTTTTATCAAAATACAGTTGAGGTCAAAAGTTTACATACACCTTTTAGAATCTGCTAAATGTTAATTATTTTACCAAAATAAGAGGGATCATGCAAAATGCATGTTATTTTTTATTTAGTACTGACCTAAATAAGACATTTCACATTAAAGACGTTTACATGTAGTCCACAAGAGAAAATAACAGCTGTTTATAAAAATTACCCCATTTACACACTTGATTCTTAATACTGTGTTGTTACCTGAATGATCCACAGCTGTTTTTTTGTTTGTTTGTTTTGATTAGTGATAGTTGTTTAGTGATAGAGTCCCTTGTTTGTCCTAAACAGTTCTTTGGTTTTTGATTTTGAGATCCATCTTTTTACACTGAGGACTACTGAGGGACTCATGCAACTATTACAGACGGTTCATACACTCACTGATATTTCAGAAGGAAACATGATGACATTTAAAAAATAAATAAATTATAAAAAAGGTAGTGATCAGAAAATTTTGAATTGAAAAAAAAAAGAATAATTTCAATGTGCATAATATTAAATACAAACCATTAAAGAACTAATAGATTCGTTTAGTTTTTTTTTGTTGTTGTTGTTGTTTTGTTTTAATGCAGATGATAATGATATTACTACGTTGTTCTATTAAACTTATTTTAATAGTTCTAGAAGCCTAACACTCTTTGGTCTTTTCTCTATGTTTTCCAGCTCTTTCACCTCTGCCTTCCTCTTCTCCATTGAGGTGCAGGTGACAATAGGATTAGGACTTTATTCTCTTTTTTATTCTACAAAAAGAATAAATAAAAAGCCTTCTTAAAAAGCCAAAAGAATGTACATATGTTTTCTTAATATGCCAATTAAAAACTAACAGACTGATAAAAATGCGGGACATTTTTTTTTCAATATGCGACGAGCGGGACAAGCAGTGAAAACGCTGTGCAGTACAATCCAAAGCCGGACAGGATGCCATCCTAATTTAACTGTGAGTGACATTTAAAGCTGTTTAATATTAAATTAATATTGTGAAAAATAAATGAATAAACAAATATATATGGCGGCATTTACTCTCTTGAAATAGTTATCCCCACTTGAGTATATTTAACTGTTAGTGACTAAATGTTTTTTAAGCTGTTTAATACTGTACAAAATGTAGAAAATAAATAACCGGTAACACCTTAAAATAAACTGTCATTCGTTAACATAGTCAATGTATTAACTAACATGAACAAACAATAAAAAATACATTTATTACACTATTTATTAATCTTTGTTAATGTTAGTTGTTTATTGTTGGTTCACGTTAGTTCACAGTGAATTAACTAGCGTTACCAAACACAACTTTTTTTAATACACATCTTATTTTAATAGGCCTAATGCATTAGTAAATGTTAAAATTAATATTAACTCAGATTACTAAATGCTATAAATGTATTGTTCATTTTTGAACCAGGAAATTGTTAATAAAACAAAATAAGCTTACTGTCTGAATTCAGCCACTTTTATAGCAATAACTTAGATATAGTTGTAGCATCTGGAACAATCAGAGACACAGGTATTTGTTACATTTAACAAATAATAGGAGGAACTCAGGAAGAAAGGAAGGAAGTATAATATAATAGCAGGAACTCTCTTGGACCCCTAAGCGTTGTGCCAGGGCTTGCCATTCACCAAGGACCTCTGGATTTCAGCTGGGTCTCTCTCTCTCAGCTCTTGGTTCTTTTTCACTTTCCACCTGGGAAGAAACTCCCAATCACCACAGAGTCAGAACATTTTGGAGTTCATCACTGTTCAAAACCCAGAAGAACATGATCACGAATCCAAACCTTGAAACCATCGAGACTTTCATCCGAGACTGCATTCGGATGCTCGTTCAGTGACCAAGGTAATGCAAGTATCGTACATTTAACTAAACAAAACAGAGGTTTAGGTTCAGCTGTAGATGGCACTGATGGTTACACTGACTGGTTAACTGACTCTTTTCATTGTTTCAATTTCTTGTCTCTCTAAATGCTTCTCACTTGCCCTTCTCCCATGTATGAGTGATTGTATGTTTGTTTGTTTCGATTTGTTATGTGTTAAATCATGTTACAGTGCTTATTGTATCCTTATGATAATGGATACAACACTGATATGTGCATCCTGGCGATAACATATGAAATTCAGGCTATTAAAAAAAAAAAAAAAAAACCTTTGAAGCTGTAAAGACGAAAACATCGTGGATGATTTTAATGATTTCAGACATTAAAGTATTTACACTAATATCGCGTATTGTAATCTAGGTCAAAAACCTACATGTACTGCGTTAGACTTTACTTAGACCAAGTCGTTAGACAAAACCACTGTGAATAAAAGCATCTGCAAAATGATTAAATGTAAATAAAAATATGAATTTACTCGAGACCTACTACAGCACATGCGCAGATAACATCCAATACCTATTGGATCTGATCCAGCTACGTCAGCTACGACCTTTGCACCCCCTATGCGCGCGCAGCTGCCAGTGACGTCACTGTGACGTCTACTCGAAATTGGTCTATAGCTTTGGAATGAAAGAAACGGCCTGCATTTCGAGTCTTTTTAAATATATGTTACAACTGCAACACTAATGGCCGCATCTAGGAAAAACAGAACGCGAGCGTTTGTACACGAGAATGAAGTCGGCCATGAAGACAGCTCTTACGCGAAACGAAGAAAAGTCAACTTGGATGATTCAAGACACATCGCTGCTCTTATTCTCGCTCGTGGAGGGAGTAAAGGCATCCCTCTGAAGAACATCAAGATGCTGGCAGGAGTTCCCTTGATCGGATGGGTGATCAGAGCAGCGCTGGACTCTGGTGTTTTTGACAGGTGATTGAATGGGACGTCACTCTGTTCCTGGTTGTACTGTATGCAGGGCCGCACTAACCACTGTTTTTGCAGCGGGGCTGGGTGTCGGGGCCTGAGCATGAGGGACTCGTGATGGGCTGTGGAGGTAGATTGGCTGGCCATCGGTAACTTTAGCGCCGATCGCCAAAGCCCCACCACCCCCTCTACATATTAGCGCTATTAGGAGTTTTCCAAAAATTCTATGCACTACCACTAGAGATTAAAATGTCGCGTTTGAATTTGGTTTACAAATCAAATTAATTTTACTTTTGAACGACCTGTGCACGTATCTCAGGCGATCGCTGCGTCTAATGTCTGCATTCACCTCTCTTCACTTCATTCTGGCACATGGAGCAGATAAAAACACAGCGTTATTGTTCCCACAGATTTTAGGTTAGTTTGATTATAAACTTGCTGGATGTATTAGCCTGTTACTTAATGTGTTTGAACAACATATATTCGCTTATGGGTTGATAGATAACCCGGTAGAAATGTAAATTGTTTTGCGCATCATGATGTAGGCTAAGCTTTTCATTTTAATGCATTTTAAGCGTTGTGGTTTAAGCAACGCTAACACATTTAACTGTTCAAGGACATTAAGCAGCAAGGCAGAATTAATTCTGGCAACTGCGCGTTACAACGATTTCAGCCTGATACGCACAGCGCCTGATTAAACTCGAGTTTAAATGTTCAAATACATATAGTTACATGTCAAAATGCCTGTCTACTCGTCAACACAGTCATTTGTGTCTAAAAAATGAAAGTAGTTAAAGATAAAGCATGTGTAGTATTTAAATTTTGATAGGATAAAAATGTTATTTTATGTGTTGGGGGCCCTGCAGTAAGTCATAGCCCCGGGGCCCAGTGAGGTCTTAATGCGGCCCTGACTGTATGGCAGTAGACATTAGGGTCTTTATGTTTTTGCAGTGTTTGGGTGTCAACTGATCATGCTGAGATCGCCAGAGTGACCAAGTCATGGGGGCTGAATAAAACAGAAGTCCATCAATAGTGTCACAACCATCCAAGCTCACTGGAGACCATTAAGGAGTTCAGCAGACTACACCCAGGTTGGAAAACTGCCTACGTTGCTATCACATTCCATTGTTTGAGTTAAGTCTGTATAAAGGGTGTAACTACAGCTTGTAAAACAAGTGTGTCCACCTACTTTGCTTGTGTTACAGTAAAATAAACACAGAACCAGGAAAGAAGCCACGTAACCCAAGCTGTCATTCCTGTCATCACTGCATACCAGGAGAGTTCCACCCACAATGTCTTTGTTATTTGGATTATGAATGAAACCAGAAAAACAGACTCAGCATCTGAAAAATATTCATTTAATGATGTTGAAGAATGTTAATTACAACCTTTGATCATGGTATTTACCACTGGTTCTGATGAAATCTATTTATTACCCTTTAACAAAGAACCTGAGACTGAGACACACAGCTTGTTCCTCAAGGTTGCAAACTTCAAAACCTTACTCTTTCTCAAAATATAGAGATAAGGTGAACGTTTTCATGGTTAAGGCTTGAGAAATGTTCTTTTTAACCTCTGATGGACTGTAAAAAACTTTAAAAAGAACAACATTTTCAACATTATCAATAAAATAGTATTTTCTTGTAAAATATACTCTAATAATCTATTTCAGTTTGTCTACTTGAACATTTGATGTTTAATTCATTGTGTTGCTTGCTTGTTTCTTTGTAATTGTATAAAGCATTTTTACTCTGATATTGTTAGTAAATAATGGAGAATGAATGGCTACAAATGGGACATGAAATAATCAGAGTGGTTACCGTTAATGTAATATTCTTGTGCAGATGTTGGCGTCATCTGTAATATCCAGGCTACATCTCCATGTCTGCATCCCTGTCATCTCAAAGAGGCTGTGGAGTACATCACCAAAGACGGCTGTGATTCGGTCTTCTCTGTGGTCCGGCGACACCATTTCCGATGGCAAGAGGTCAAGGAAGGAGGTTTGTTGGAGGGCATTCTGTAAATGTTAAGTTTAGAAATTATACGGTTACATGTACAGCTGAAGTCAAAAGTTTTCATACACCTTGAAGAATCTGCAAATTGTTAATTATTTGACCAAAATAAGAGTACTAAATGAAAACATTTAGGCAAAATAAGAAAAATGTACATATCCTCATTTCATGTACACACCTGTCTCTTAATGCATCGTTAAAGCATCAGTGAGCATTTGAACCTTCTGTAATAGTACCTCAGTGTGAAAAGATGGATCTCAAAATCATACAGCGATTGCTGGAAAGGGCTCAAATACACAAAAAAGCTGAAAAACCAAAGAATCTGTGGGACCTGAAGGATTTTTCTGAAGAACAGCAGGCAGTTTAACTGTTCAGGACAAACAAGGGACTCATGAACAACTATCACTAAACAAAAAACACAGCTGTGATATTTCAGGTAACAATGCAGTATTAAGAATCAAGCATATGTAAACTTTTGAACTTTTTGGTAAAAGAATTAACATTTTGCCGATTCTGCAAGGTGTAGGTAAACTTTTGACTTTAACTGTACATGTTCAGAATGCTTGTGAATCAAGTCTTAGACTTATTTAGCAAGGATGCAATAAATTGATCAAAAGTGAGAGTAAAGGCATTTATGTTAGTTTTCCATTTCAAATAAATTGTTCTGTTGAACGTTCTATTCATCAAAGAATCCTGAAAACAAATGTATCACAGTTTACATTAAAGTATTAAGCAGCACAATTGTTTTCAAATGTTTCCTGAGCACCAAATCAACATATTAGAATGATTTCTGAAGTGAAGTACTGGAGTAATGGATGAAAATTTAGATTTGCCATCACAGGAATAAATTATGTTATAAAATATTAAAATATAAAACGGTTATTTTAAAATGTAATAATAATAATAATTCATAATATGTGTGTGTTTTATTGTATTTTTGATTTTTAAAAAATGCAGCCTTAATGGGCATAAGAGATTTTCAAAAACAGTACAAATCTTACCGACCCCAATCTTTTGTACAGTGGTGGTATTTATTATATATTGGAGACTCTAACCTTTTGTTTAAATTCAAGACTGCCAATGTACTACACCGCTGAACCTGGACCCAGCTCACAGGCCGCGGCGTCAGGACTGGCCAGGCGAGCTCTGTGAAAATGGCTCTTTTTACTTTGCTACTAGAAAACTCATAGAAAAAGGGTTTCTTCAGGTAATATTTTGTCATTTAAAATTAGTAAAGGACATTATTTGACTATTGAGCTGTATAATATGTGACAAAAAAGCTTATTCTCAATATCCTCAATCAATCTCTTTGTATCTTGCATGGTTGTGAATTTTTTGTTACATTTTACAGGATGGAAAAATGAAGTACTTCGAGATGAAGCCAGAGCACAGTGTGGATATTGATGTTGACATAGACTGGCCCGTAGCTGAACAGAGAGTGCTGAAGTAAAAAAAGTTTCCAAGCAATTTTATGTCAGCAAACAATCACAATGCAAAGAGTGCAAAGTCTGAATTATGTTTGTGTGTGTGTTTGACACAGGTATGGTTACTTTGGCAAAGACAAACCTCAATTTGTAAAGCTTCTGCTTTGTAATGTGTCTGGATGTCTGACAGACGGTCAAATCTACATGACCGCTAAAGGAGATGAGATGGTGTCCATTAACACTAGAGACCAGGCCGGCATCGACATGCTGAAGAAAGAGGACGTGAAGGTGATTCTGCCTTATGCTACCAACCCTGACCTCTACCAACCCCCACACAACAATTGACCCATCCCTCTTTTGTCTTTGACTCTTCGCATTCCATCATGCAACTGGGACCCCTTTTGTTTTTGTCTCAAAAAATGAGTTAGCTGTCATCATTTACTTCTTCTTAAAGGGATAGTTCACCCAAAAATGAAAGTTCTGTCATAAATTACTTGCCTTCATGTCTTTCCAAACTTATAAGACCTTCTTTCATCTTTGGAACACAAATTAAGATATTTTTGATGAAATCCAAGACCTTTCTGATCCTGCATAGACAGCAATGCCACTACCACACTCAAGGCCCAGAAAGATAGTAAGGACATCATTTCAATTTTTCATCAGCGCTTTAACTAATTTTATGAAGCTACAAGAACACTTTTTGTGCAAAAAGAAAAAGATAACTGTATTCAACAATTTCTTGAATGTAGGCCTTGAAACACCTTGTGGTAGTTGCAAAAATATCTTAATTTGTGTTCTGAAGATGAATGAAGGTCTTATGGGATTGGAACAACATGAGGGTGTGTAAATAATGACAGAATTTTTATTTTGGGTGAACTAACCCTTTAGGCTGTTTCAAAACTGTATGACTTTCTTTCTTCTGATGAACGTTAATTTAATATGTATATGTTTTTGTTTTCCCCACACTTCTCCTGTAGGTTATTTTAATAGAAAACGACCCCAATACCAAAGCCTTAGCTAAGAAACTTGCAAAGAGAATGAAGTGTCAACTCCTGCAGGACGTGGGCGACAAACTGAAGAAGGTGCAGAAACTTATGAAGAAAGAAGGGCTGGAGTGGAAAGAGGTGGCTTATTTAGGTGAGACAGGAGGTCTACGTTTCTCCAAGTTACATCAGTTGAATGCTGTGTTAAGTAACAAGACAATGGTATTTCTTGGCAAAGTTGGTGTGGCTAATACAAATTTAAAAGATTGTACCTCAATATTAACTACACATACTAAAACATATTAAGGGATAATTAAAATTCTGTCATTAATTACTCACCTTCATGTAATTCCAAACTTGTAAGACCTTCGTTCATCTTCAGAACCCAAATTAAGATGACCTTACTACCTTTCTGGGCCTTGAATGTATCAGTTGTGCTGATGTCCATGCAGGGTCATTACGCTCTCAGATTTCATCAAAAATATCTTAATTTGTGTTCTGAAGATAAACTAAGGTCTTACGGGTGAGGGTGAGTAATTAATGATGAAATTTTCATTTTTGGGTGAACTATCCTTAACATACCTCTGTAATATTTTTCCTGGTATCTGTGTTTCAGGAAATGATGAGCCGGATGTAAAGTGCTTGGAACTGGCAGGGTTGAGCGCAGTACCAATGGATGCCCCGACTGTAGCGCTCAACCATGCCAAATACATCTGCCATAATGCAGGGGGTCATGGTGCTGTTCGAGAGTTTGCTGAACACATCCTACTGCTGAAAAAGGAGGCCAAGTCTCAGATGGAACCTGAACATAACGTCTGCGGGACGTCTGCATCTATTTTTAACACATTTTTAGACATTACTATAATCTTTTTTCCTTATTTAATTAACAAATATAATAATATTTGTCATTTTAGAGTAATATAGAGTATGGACATTCAATTGTATACTAACATTGATCATGCAGAGGGAATTGTACAGTGGCTGAGAGAGCTCAACGCGCTGCAACTTAAGAAAACGCATGCAAACAGAAAAAACGACAACAAATTAAGAAAACATCTTCATCAGTTTGACAACACAGGCGCTGCAAATCCTCGCAACGCATACACAAATACGGAAACGCACTGCAAATTCTCACAACACAACCAAACACAGAAACGCGCTGCAAATAGCACAGACCACAACGGAAATTTTTTTCAGGGGTATCTCAAAAAGTGACAAACCCAGCTGGGACCTGAATTTTGACCTGATTTTAACCATTAATGAAGCATTGGAGTGTTTTTGTAAACTTTGAACATTATTGTCACAGTTGAGAAAGGCAAAGACTTGGTTAGTTTTGATCACAATATTTATTTGATGTAAACTCAAGGACTTCCAACATAAACAAACGAAAGGGTGATGAATATCCATAAGGTGGAAGCATATAGCAGTATAAGGTTCAAAGTCTTATCTCTCAAATAATCCTTTAAAGTCAGTTTCCAGAAATCCTTGCATCAATCCGTCCAGGAAGGTAAGTAGAGACAGGTAGGTAGTCCCAAAGTTGAGACCTTGAGTGCATGTGCTTGTATGTGTTGCAGGTAAGTGATATCAGGTGTGTCCAATTAGAAGGCTGGTGACTGGGAACGAGTGACTGTGGCTGTGTGACAGTTATATTTATTTGCATATATTTATTTATTTGTTTGTTTGATCATTTATTTATTTATATATTTGCAATTAAGTTAATAATGTTTCACAGTTAAGTGTGTAATTAGTCAGATTAGTCTAATAATATCCAAAAGACCAATGAATCGTATGATCAGGATGTTAAAATAAACAAAAAATGTGCCTTTTAGTTCACCGACCAACACCTCTACTCTGACCAAAAGCCACTGAACAAATAATCAGGTCCCAGCTGGGTTCGTCACTTTTTAAGATCCCCCTGAAACATTTCCGTTGTGGTCCGTGCTGTTTGCAGCGCGTTTCTGTGTTTGGTTGTGTTGTGAGAATTTGCAGCGCGTTTCTGTATTTGTGTTTGCGTTGCGAAGATTTGCAGTGCCTGTGTTGTCAAACTGATGAAGATGTTTTCTTAATTTGTTGTCGTTTTTTCTGTTTGCATGTGTTTTCTTAAGTTGCAGCGTGTTGAGCTCTCTCAGCCACTGTAGAATTGAGGCCGTAAAACATTATTTTTACGGTGTTTGCAGATCTTGAAAAAACTCATTTTAAGGCTACAGAGAAAAGGTAAGTGACCCTGAGAAGCAATGCCCACATTTTTTAAGATGTGAACAGATAAGTACAGACTGAATTTCATTCAAAAAACTAATAGCACTCATATTGGTTTTTTGGCCCTCGGCATGTGTTATAGATGGCCCTCTCCCGCCCCTGCAGCCTGTTTCTACGTCACTCGTTTCTGAGCGTTTTTCTGCTTTTATTCATGAGAAAGAGCTTGTTCAACCCAATCACATTATTGCAAAGATTTAAGTTTGTTTTTTGCATTGGAACATATCTGGAGAAATTTAGCTTTACATCACCTGCTCATCCTCTGTAGTGAATGGGTGCCATCAGAATGAGAGTCAAAAAATAAATAAATTAAAAAAATCACAATAAGCCACAATTAATCCACACAAATCCAGTCTATGAGTGTATTGTGAAGTGAAAAGCTGTGTGTTTGTAAGAAACAAATCCATATAAAGCGTTTTAATTTTAAATCATTGCTTCTGCCAAAAATACCAGTTTATGAACCATAATAATGTCTCCTGAGAAAGTCCATCCCCTGTTGTCCTCTCTATCAGAATTAAGTTACATATTTGTTTAGAACTTTTGTTGTTTAACTAACCCTTACAAAAAATAACCATGGTTTTAATACTAATAAAACCAAAAAAAACGTGGTTATTATAGTTAAATCATGGTAACCACAAGTTAACCATAGTTTAACCATGGTCAATACGACAAAAAACATGGGTAGCTTACTACACCCCTGATGAAAAAACAGCATATGCTGGTAGGTACGTTTTGATGCTGGTTTAAACTGGTTCTTTGCTGGTTTGTGCTGGTCCTTGACCAGCAACATGACCAGCATAAACCAGCATTAAAATATACCTAACCAGCATCAAACCATACCTACCAGCATATACGGTTTTGTTTTTGTTTTTCTTTTTTTTCACCAGGGACATCTACTAAACCATGCAAATTTTCGTAAGGGAAGTCTAAATAATGAATTTGTTTTTGTGATCACACAGCTTTTCGCTTCACAAGACGTCGTGTATGACCTGAAGGTCAGTAAATTTTCAGCAGATTTTAATTTCTGGGTAAACTACTTACAAAAACAAAAATCACTGGTAGAGTATGTATTGGAAGCCACTTTGTGCTCTCAAAATATACACTTTGTGCTCTCAAAATATACACTAGAGGGCAGCCTTGTACAAATAAATTACTCAGATACGCACCTCATTTAAATACAACGAAAAAATCCATTGAGTTCCTAAAATTATACAATGTCAACAAAGGAATATGTCTACGTTATGTGAGTCTTAAATCTACTAAACAAATGTTGAGCAACAAAAGTTGCTCAAATATTATTTTTGCATATGAAAATGCACTTTTTAAAACAAACTTTTATCAGTCGCCTTCAATAGCTGATTAATGGTGAAGTAACATATCTGAAATGAATTATAATACAGCAGTTTATCATTGTATCCATCACCATCATCTACAAAACTACATAAAGTGACAGACTGACAGTCACTCCACTTGTGAGATCAAAAAAGCTAAAATTCACTCAAATTATTTTACCACCTACCTTACCTCCCTCCCTGATATTTAGTGGATAATCACTATGGTTCCCATGTTTTGCATACTAAAACGCATCTTAGACAGTTTCTTCACCCTCATGAATTTCTTTATTGTTTGGCAGCTGTACATGACCTTTAGTTGTCTCTGTGATGTTTGCACGATGATCACCAGGGTAAAAGCACAGAGGCCATAATGAGGGTGAGATTTCCACTCGCCAACCACAATTAAGACTCAATAGGTTTGTTAATTTATGATTCCTCTTAATCTATGCACCCTAAGAGAAAGGGCGAACCCAATTAACTCTCTCTCGTCATCCTCTGCCACATTATCATTGTGCGCTTGTCGTGGTGTGCACGCAGTGCAATGCCGGCGGAATACAATTTAGCCACGAAATCACCCAAAGTCAACTTATCTCGACTTACATAACGAAAGAGAGTGGGGAGATAAGACATTTCCCTGGAAATTAAATGTTAATTCATAACTTTGGGTTCTGTGATGAAGTGGCATTATCATTTAGATCTGGTTTGTGTGAATCTTACAGTTCTGTTGATTTCAAAGGCTAAAATGGGAAAGTGATCAAAGGAACTGAAATGTTTTGGAACAGCTTTGCTTTGTTACAGAATGAATCAATGCTTTTTTATGATCATATGGTAAAATAAACTAGTAGCTGTTACTAGAGCTTATTAACTGGAGTCAACAACCTGCAGTCTTTCACCACAGTTGTTGGTGTTGTCTAAATAAATAAACCTTTGACATTGACATTACACATGACCTTCTTTAAACCCAATGGACTGGAAGATTGTAAGCTAGTGTGGGATTTTTAAGAGTCAGACAGTAAGTTGCAGGATCAATACATGCCGAGGCGCCTCTCTCACTAAGTCCCGCTTGTCCACTGGAGCCAATTAAACTGGGTCAATAGAAACTGATGAGACCTGCCGCACAGGGCACAGGTGTGCCAGTTCATACTAGTACCCATCATCTCATTACCAAACCCCCAAACCTTTCAGCCTGTCTGTTTCTGAGCTCAGTCACAGGTCCCTCTACAATGGGGCCTCAGGTGGATTTGGAGGGATTGAATTGACTTTGATCGTGGTTTTAAGCCCTGGGGATGTTTTAAATTTAGAAATGGTGAGAGATATTTCTGCATGGATAGGATCTGTGTATGTCTTGGTTATAATTTAATCATGTTACTGTAATGCAAATACATCTTCAGTGCATTATCAAAACCTCTTGGAAAAAATTGATTAAGGAAAACTTGTTAGTATAAAAAAAGTACTGTGGTGATGGTATCAGATGGCAATTTTCAAGGTACAGTTAAAGAGACCTATACCATGGGCATGAGCACTATAAACAGTAACTGTGGTTTTTACATGCAGGGCTTCCTACACTGGTTTTTGTGTTGATAAAAAGCTATTCTGCCAATTTAAAGGATGCTAATATTGTTTCCGAAGTCTCCTACAATAGGTTTACATGCATGCAAGGTAAAAAAAAAAAAAAAAAAAACACTTTCATTTTATCAAAATACAGTTGAAGTCAAAAGTTTAAATACATCTTGCTGAATCTGCAAAATGTTAATTATTTTACCAAAATAAGAGGGATCATGCAAAATGCATGTTATTTTTTACTTAGTACTGACCTGAATAATTTATTTCACATAAAAGACGTTTATAGTCTTAATAGTTGAGTTTATAAAAAGTACCACATTTACATACACTTGATTCTTAATACTGTGTTGTTACCTGAATGATCCACAGCTGTTTTTTTGTTTAGTGATAGTTGTTTATGAGTCCCTTGTTTGTCCTGAACAGTTAAACTACTGGCTGTTCTTCAGGTCCTACAAATTCTTTGGTTTTTCGCTTTAGCCTTGATGCCTTTTCGGCTTTTAGGAGATCATAGCTACTGAAAAAGCTTGCAAATGGCAGAGACAAGAAACGCAAGATGCCATCCTGGCGCTTGTCATGACGCTGCAGCCACTGAAGGAGCGTTTCAATGTGGATTTCACTCGATAACTGGGGGCATTTAGACTCCTTGTAAAGGGAAACATCAGTGGTACAGCATTTGGTTTAAGTCTACACTTACATCCATCACCACCTTTAAGCTCTTTCAGTAGCTTTGGTCATCATATCAGTATTTTATTTTCCAAGTTGTGTCGCGGTAAAAATAGCAAAAGAAAGCGCCAGTAGCTCACCGGATGCCACCATTTCACATCATAATGGCGTCCCCCATAGTCCAAAATATGTATACAACGATGTGGATTTTTTAAAATAACATCTTTCATGGGTTTTCTACTACATATATAACTAAGAGAGAGCATTTACGTTATATTAAGCCATACGAGTCTTAATACACAGGGTTCCCTTTAACCGCCATGAAGTAATTACTTATTCAAAAGAAGTAGTCAGCCTGAGTGTTTGCTTCGTTTGTTGATTGCTTTTGGTGTCTGATTGAGCATTTGGCCCCTGAAACGGTGACACGTGACATCAGACTTAACCAGAAGATTACCAATGTTACATTTACAGAAACGTACAATTTTCCTTGCTCTCCAAAACATGTCTGGGTCTGGAGAGAGACAGTGACCTGACAGTGATGAAGGGCTTGCGGTGAGTTTTCACAACGCCTCCTAGTCATGCATCAATCAGACGCCAGGACTAACTCTCAGTTATGAGTCTGTCAGGTATATTAGCGCACTGTGAGTTTGTGGCTCGCGTAGAATATGAGATTTATGGGATGTCTGAAGTGCAGCATTTTTGGGAATCTTAGTTCATTTACATTATATAGGAGGCTAGGAGATTTTCTTTGGAAAATGTAGGCTGTGATTCATTCGTAATTGTAAAGCTGACAGTAATATAATCTCAGCTCACAGTGACACACCCAAGCTTACTTCCTGTTCCTGCCCTGCTGGCGTTACACACACACCCATCCATCAAATGCAGACCAAGCAATGGAGCTCATCAAATCTGACAATGATGAATGTTCCATACGCAGTCTTCTTTAGCAGTTGCAGCCATACCTCACCTGTCCCTCTGAATTACAGTCCACTGGTATTTTTAGGTAAGGGTGTCTTCCTATGAGGTCAGAGCACTTTAATTTGCTGCGGTGACATGCTCGTTCATCAGCCTCATGGAGGTTTTATTGGACAGTGACAGCGGCTGTATTGCTGTTGACGGGTCTGTGATGTCCTAGCAACATCGTGTTTTAGCACATGGTGTTCTGCGACCCAGTGGACCTGCTTTCTTGTAAAAAGGTTTTATTCCCTTGATTACTGTCTTTTCCTATTGCTTTGGCAATGAAATAACATGTTGAGACATCTGTTTAAGGTACCTTGGGATGAATAAATCATGGTCCAGATGGACCAGTCACATTTTGGGATTTTTGTTCGCACTCAGACAAACGTTTGAACAGATTTATACACCCAAATTGTTTTTGTGAATCAGTGGCTAATTTGTATGAATTCATAAAATCTCATTTGATATGATCTGCTATGGGTTAGGTTTAGGTGGACTTTTTCTGAAAAAGAAAACTTTTTACAAATGCATTCATTCCCTCTAATTAACTGCACATGGCCCATAAAGCCTTTGTTAATTAAATAGTTGTGCTTCATTGACTGAGCTCTGATGGGGTATTCCTGCATGACAGTTTGTTGATGTGAAAGCGCATCAAACTTTTTAATAAAGTTTTAATAATAACTGTTCTAATTCTGTTGGGAAGTCAGTTCTTTCCACACCTCAACTATAACGAAAACACAGCAGGAACAATACTGGTTAAACAGTGTCATTTACTTAGTTAAATAAACATTACTTACACTTTTAGAAAAAGAAAAAAATGCAATTATATTTTATATTTTTACATTAATAATGTAATTAATATTCTGTTTAATAAAGCCAAGCATGAATCTAATCAAGTTAGTGTTTTTAAGCATTTTACATTTATTTCAAAATAATAACTGAAGGCAGCAATAAATTAAACTTTTTAATTAACTTTTTTTTTTCAGATCAGTCAAAGCTCAGTAAATATTGATCACAGACACAGAGATTTACTTTAAATTTCACTCACTAAAAACTCCCACAAATCATGTTTTCATGCCATTTTAAATCTTACTTTGACATAACAAAGTGGTTATATCTAAGTGTGTGAGTTGTTTGCTTACTTTTTAAATTAGTCTTGACGCCTTTATATTTTTCATTCAACCGAATCGCAAACACACAAACAAAAGAGGCGGGATATATCTCATGAACCAATCACAGCCGGACACAACCACCCATATCCAGACACATCGCGATGGAGGCATTGCCTCCATTCTTGTGACTCTCCCCCATTCATCCTCAATTACCCCCCCACCAAACGCACCAAATGCTTTAATGGGTCTGTTAAAGAGCAGATCATATGGGTTTTCGAAAAATATATTTTTGCAGTTGGTAACATAGCTATCCTTCAGTGTTAACAGTCTGCAAAGAAACTGCATGATAAATAAACATATTGTCTCTCAAAAGAAAGAATCAAAGAAAGAATCAACTCAGAGCCGCCTTAACGAGTTGTTATATTTTCGAATCTTCTGCCTGTTACCGAAATACATCACTAGGTATTTAGGTGTTTACATCATGTCCAAAAGACGCTGTGTTCTGCGATGTCAAAGCAAGTTTTTTTTTGTTTTCACTGGCGAAAGATGATGTGGTGAAGAATTAGTAGTTAAAATTCATTTCTTTTTTCCCACGATACCACAGCAATACAATTTAAAGCTTTTGTTGTGTGCTCGTCATTTTACCGAGGACTGCTTCTCTAATCTTGGCTTTTATCTTCTTTGGCTTCTAATCTTCTTTATGTGGACCAACAAGCATTTCCGAACCACAACCTGTAAGTACGATTGATACGTTATGTGTACTCAAAATATCAAGCTTTTACACTCGGCTTACTTATCCACCATTATTGTTTTGTTAAGTGTTCACAGCTGAGCAGCTAAACATCAAATGTGGGCACGATTCACTTGCATAAGTCTTAAACGAAATGTTCTTATGTCATTATTTTAAGAACGGATTGGAGCACTATAATATTGTTTTGGTGTATGCTTTGTCAATGTTAGCCAAGGTTGCCAACAAAACCCACCCAATTGCTACCCACCTAATTGGTACCCTGGTAAAAATCGTGTTTTGGGGTGTAAATTACATGTTTTTTTTGTCAGGGTTCTCCTTGTAAATTCGCATTCCAGTGGCTAAATATGATGTTATTGGGGACTTGGCAACACAGATGGTAGCACTCACTAACTTGTTTGAGTACTCCTCTCTGTGCCAGTCACAACAGACTTGGGCAGCTGACCAATCAGAGCAGACAAGGCAGGATTTATCTCATAAACCAGTCACAGCCGAACATAACCAGTCATATCCAATAATACAGAGATGGAGGCATAGCCTCCTCTCACGTGACTTTCCCCCATTCATTCTCAATTACCACCCACCAAACTCACCGCACACTTTAGGGGTTCTGTTAAAACTCAGTGGGCTCAGGGGAGGCGAGAGAGACACAGACTCCCGCTGTAAATTTACCCACTGGTGTTGCTCTTAAAAAACATTTCTTTAGAAAAACGAGTGATGTTTTAATGTCATATTTTTGTCATATTTGTACCATGAATTTTTTCTCATCCATTATTTTGCCTTATGCAAAACGCTCATGCAAACTTCGTTGCGTTCCAGAGTTCAAGTTTGGTAAACTTTGACCTGCAAATTAAAAATCATCAAATAATGACTATTTCACTGTCCATAGAAATTTTATATGTCTGGTGCTTGAGTCATCAAATTGATCTTCTATCACTAAGGGTAAAGTCTATTAAATATTAGGTGGAACGAGAGATATAATGCATATACCGCACCCCAAACATCTTATGCGGTCACAGCGACCTGTATAATTAGATTTCATTATCTGTAACCAAAAACTAAATAGGCTATTTTGGCTATTAAATGCATGATGCAGGAAAAAGAACAAACGGAAAAAGCCTGATATGATCAGAGGACAGATTATATTTCCCATTACTTAAACGGTCGTGTTTGCCATTTCCCAAACGAGAGAACAGAGCTCCATTAAATTCCACTCTCAACAGATTAATGCAAATCAATCGCTTCACTCATGACAGACAGCATTTAATGAGTCGGTCCCCTCAGTTTCCCACGTCACCAAACAAATGAAATGATTTGTGGCAAATTACAGTAAATTAAACAAGCTAAAACAGTGAGCGTGTGTCTGGATGTCACAAGAGTGCCATCCCTCCATCCCTGCACATTTTGTTTTTGAACATCCTGAGCGTTTGGGTGCTAAAATAGAATGTTTCCCATTAGCAAAGTGCCCTGTTGACTCACAGCGCGCATGTGACGTCCATGTTGTCATCCACTTTCATTGCTTTACCTTTTAAGCCTCCCCCTCGGGATTCTTCAGTGCTTTTTGCTTGCTCTGATGTGTTTGTGTGTCTTCAGAGCGACAGGCTCAATAACGTTTGATCTCAGACGAGATGTTCTTTCCCCAAAGAGCCTCGTCCGGCCAACACCTCGCTGTACCAAGGTGAACCTACCCTTCACCTGAGAAAACGCCACTGAATTATGCATGGGGATATTGAGGCCTTGTGGTAAAGAGGTGGAGATGGAGGACGCATGACTTCAGCGAGTGAAGCTTTCAGAGGAGAAAGCTGAAACCCACCAGGGGCTGAGAGGAGACAGAACGGGTGAGGTTCAATATCACAGCCACAGACGCAGCCAGAGCTGCGATCAAACTTCGTGATCCGATTACTTTTTCCATCGAACCATGAGAGAGTAAGTAAGTCGAGAAGTAGCGCAGTCCATCACGGCGTAAGCGGTCAGTGTCGCCTTCGCCGTGGGGTTCTGCTTTTTCGCTCCATTGGCTAATGGCTCGCCGTAGAAGCCCGGGCACGTCCTTACAACCGACAGGTACAGATATCAGCAGGGACAGGCCTGTGCTGAGAAGTGAAATAAATGTTTCTGAATTTGGCAGGAAAAAGGTGATTTGTAAGTTGGCATACAAAGACAGTGAAAAGACTGAAAGCTGTCAAGAGGTCAGATATGTTTACATGCACATATTTCATCAGTTGGAATGAATCCAATCTGCTTTCAAATTCGTAAAGGTCTGTTTATATGATTGCTTCCATTGAAGCTCAAGAAAACGGTTGTATTAAATGTCGACTTTTGGACCTTCCTATACATCAAAACCCATGAATCTCTTCTCTATTCAGAGCAAACAAGCTCTTCAGTTTGACAGGCATCCTCAGGCACAGCATGACACATCCTGTCCGGACCAAAACCCATTACCTCCACCTAACCTCTCTCCAGCCGTTAGCACCACAGCTCCCTCTGTACCCCATCTGCTTTGTTGGAATGCAAAACCACTGAAAACCTCAGTCACCATTTCCTGGTTCTCTTCCTGTAACTGCCACTCTCAGTTTGTTCTAAAAGTGACTAATAGTTTGGCTAATATGAAAAATGGGGTAGTGTAACGTGCAGAGGGTTCTAAAATCATCAATTCCCCCAATATGAAAAAAGTTAGGTGAAATGTCTGTTAAATTTGACAGGCAAAAAAGACTATTGTCTGTAGTCAATAAAATACAGCTGGCACAGAAGTCACTTTCAAATCAAGCAGGTTTCTATAGGAACATTTCTGTCCTCAAGCAAAATTCCTGAACGTAGAATTTCACCAAACAATGCCAAATGCCTTAAAGACTATGTAAAGATACAAACTTCTACGGGACAAAAAAAGAGCACAAAAGAGACACATTTCACAACTATTTTATAATTTGTGGTCACATTATGGAATGCAAAATGAGTAAGTAATGTATCTAACTTAATTGAAAAATGCGGAATAATATCCACACAAGCTTTTCCTAAAATAAAATAAAGTAAAATAAAATAAAAAGTTTATTATAAAAAAAATGGTATAAAATTACAATTATACATTAATATATTAATTATACATATTATATAATTGTATATTATCATAAAAATAAAAAAGTTTATAATAAATATGTAAATGTATTATAAAATATTATATAAATATATATCAATTTGGCCTTTTCTCAGTGGATGGTCAAAAAAAAAAACTTTTACTTTTTTTTATAATAACTGCATAACTGTACTCTCTCTCTCTCTCTCTTTCTCTATATATATATATATATATGTGTGTGTGTGTGTGTGTGTATATATATATATATATATATATGTGTGTGTGTGTGTGTGTGTGTGTGTATATATATATATATAATGGCCTTTTTTCAGTGTATGGTCAAAGAAAAAGAAATGCAATAACACCTAAAATAAAATAAAATAAAATAAAATGTTTATAAATACCAACATAAATATATCATTAAATATAATATGAATATATATCAATTTGGCCTTTTCTCAGTGTATGATCAAATAAGAACATGCAACAAACCCTTAAAATATATAAATGTATTATAAAACATTTACATTTTTTTTAAACAATAACTACATAAATGCACTATAATATATATATATGGCCTTTTCTCACTGTATGGTCAAATAAAAAGAAATGCAGCATTCCTCAAAATAAATAAAATAAATTAAAATAAAATAAAAAAATATTACAAAATGTTTTAAAAAAGTTATATAATAACAACATAAATGTATTATAAAATAGTAAATAAATATATATCACTTTGGCTTTTTCTCAGTGTATGGTTCATTGCTTTTTTCCTGCCTGTGTAAAGTCCATCGATCACAACATGTAAATGCACTTTGAGCGCCTGAAGTCTGATCTTTATATGGAGGAGCACTTGAATTTAAAAGGTTACAGAGCATCTCGTCCTGTTTTGCTTCGACCCTCCTGTTCATCCTTCTCGTCTTCCATTATCTCCTAATCTCTCTCCTGCAGATCTTATAAAAGATGCATCACTTCCTCTGCGTAAGGACCCTCAATGCTTTTATTGCAGTCTTTCAGGACCATAAATCTAATGGTAAAGGCATTAAGAATAGTAAAAGCACTGTGGATCTATTATATGCATATGTCTGTGCTGGTGTTTTTATAATATAATGCATGTATGCATCTTATGGTTGTGCAAGTGAGGTTCAGGATATTAGACAAAATGGGTGGCTGCATTACGAGCATTCACATATGTCTCCATAATGCCTTGTTTTGTATTTTAAACTCGAAGGAAGTAGAATATCCTGATGAAATTACTTGAGATGAAATGTGTCCAGACTCTGAAAGCTTCTTCCTGCCCATAGCCTTACACTAAAACAAATAACCTTGTTTTGCTCCTTACTGCTAATTTACTGTAGTATTTATGTTTTTCTCCAGCGAAATGTTTGCTGAGGACAGTACAAACCAAAAGGAAGGCTGCTGAAAATACGAAATGTGCTGTTTTACAATCGACTCAGGTGTCAGTGCTGATTTAGTTTGTACATCAGTCAATACCAAAGCCTCACCTGAACTGATGATTCAGCTGAATCCTAATGGCTGCCCATCCTTCAGCTCTTAGTAGTGGTAATGATTTGAGACTAGTCATTTAAAGCTAATCTCAAACCAAATCTGGATGGAAATTAAAATCTTTAGTCAGAAGGTCAGGAGCTTAACGGTCGGCACACAGCTTAAAAGTGCCTCATAAAGTTAGATGAACTCTTTAGTCAGAGCTGATTATCTCAGCTCGAAGTCTAAAAAAATGGGGAGAATCTTTTATTGGTCTGATTGTGTACCCTTTAATTAAAATTAATTACTTGAATCAGAAAGTCAGCAGTGTGTGACCTTTTAAATGTGATCTCATTGACTCTTTCAAATAAAAAATCATTGAATATTTATTTGTAATCAGTTTGTGGAAAAAGCTTTTGATTGCTCATTATAAATGGGTCACGTACAAGGTTGCAAGTCACCAAATGTCAGCATTTAGCATATAAATGAGATGTTTAGGACAAAACAGTTTGGGAAAGTAACAATAAAACCAATCAAACTCCCTACAATGTGAGTAAATCTTCACTCTGGGCGACTAAATGATGATTTTACTCGGCAGTGTGTGAGTTGGGGACACCTGTATTTGACCTACCGTAAACTCTAGAGTGAAGGCGCACGACTCGCCGTCGCTTTCCTGAGAGCACTTTCTTTACACAAAAGAAAGAGATGAGAGAGTCTTACATACCATGTAATGTTGGAGCGCTGCATGTAAACGATATTCTTTGTTGTATTTCCCTTTCAAACCAACGGTAGTCGGCGGGTAGTTTCTCCGGTAGTGGGCGGGGCTAATGCGCAAACGGCAATCTCATTAGCTGGCGCTCACCTATTATCATCCCTGTTTTGATTTCAGCAAATCAGCGGGAGCGAACGCAGACAACGTAATTAATATTCATGAACCCGCAGCTCATTAATCCTCAGTGCGGTTTGTATTCGTATTAATAGCAAAATTCTTAATACCTGAATGCACATAACTGATAGCTAACTAAAATAAGACATAATTTACAAAATTTCAAAACATAATTTAATTGAAATATTTGAAAGGAATGTACCTTTTTACCTTTTCCACTGTAAATGTAAGGCATTTCACATCCAAATAAAGTAAGTATAAACAAGTTAAGCTGTAAAATTAATATTTTTTTAGTTTTTTGTTCCAAGTTAACATCCCATAAGACTGCCATGTACAAACGGCAATCTCATTGGCTTCACCTTTTCCACAGTAGCGAGCGAACGCAGACAACGTGATTAATATTAATGGCATTTCACATCCAAACCTGAATGCAATAACTAAGTATAAAACAAGACATAATTTTAAAATGTAAAATTAATATTTTTTTAGTTTTTTGTTCCAAGTTAACATCCCATAAGACTGCCAGTTTCTCCGGTAGTGGGCGGGACTACTGCGCAAACGGCAATCTCATTGGCTGGCGCTCACCTATTATCGTCCCTGTTTTGATTTCAGCAAATCTGAATGCACATAACTGACAGCTAACTAAAATCAGACTAAACGTGATTAATATTCATGAACCCGCAGCTCATTAATCCTCAGTGCTGTTTGTATTTTTTTAGTATCAGTAGTAAAATCCCATAAGATACCTGAATGCACATAACTGATAGCTAACTAAAATAAGACATAATTTACAAAATTTCAAAACATAATTTAATTGAAATATTTGAAAGGAATGTACCTTTTTACCTTTTTCACTGTAAACGTAAGGCATTTCACATCCAAATAAAAAATATAAACAAATTCATCTGTAAAAGTAATGTTTTTTTAAGTTCCAATGTTTTTTAAGTTTCCTGTTCCAAGTTAACATCCCACAAGATACAAGCAAATCAGTGCGAGGAGACGCAGACAACGTGGTTAATATTCATGAACCCAGCAGCTCATTAAATCTTAGTGCGTTTTATATTAGTATTAGTAGTAGAATTCGTAATATCTGAATGCACATAACTGATAGCTAACTAAAATAAGATTAAAAACATAATTTAATGACAACAATCGGATGCAATGCACCTTTTTACCTTTTCCACTATAAACGAAAGGCATTTCACATCCAAATAAAGTATGTATAAACAAGTTAAGCTGTAAAATTAATATTTTTAAAGTAGTTTTTGTTCTAAGTTAACATCCTACAAGTGCCAGTTTCTCCGGTAGTGGGCGGGACTAATGCGCAAACAGCAATCTCATTGGCTGGCGCTCACCTATTATAGTGCCTGTTTTGATTTTAGCAAATTAGTTCGAGCGAACGCAGACAACGTGATTAATATTATATTAATAGCTAACTAAAATAAGAAAAAACATAATTTAATTAAAATAATCGGAAGCAATGCACCTTTGTACCATTTTCACTGTAAACGTAAGGCATTTCACATTTAAATAAATATAAACAAATTAATTTGTAAAAGTAATATTTTTAAAGTAATTATTATTATTGAACAATATCAATTTACAAACTCAAGTGGGTGTAGTTTTGCTCTAGTTAACATCCCATTAAGATACTGCCGGTTTCTCCGGTAGTGGGCGGGACTAATGCGCAAACGGCGATTTCATTGGTTGGTGCTTACCTATTTTCGTCCCTGTTTTAAATTCAACAAATTAGTGCGAACGAACGCAAACAACGTGATTAATATTCATGAGCCCAGCAGCTCATTAAACCTTAGTGCGTTTTATATTATTAACTAAAATACGACTAAACATAATTTAATTAACATAATCGGATGCAATGCACCTTTTTACAATTTTCACTGTTTCACAAGGCATTTCACATCCAAATAAAATAAATATAAACAAATAAATGGTTCAAAGTACATGTATTAAATTAAATATCAGTTGTTGAACATAATAACATTTCCAAAACAATATTTTACAGTACATGTATAGTCCTGTTAAATCTATGGTAACTTACAAAGTACTTTTATATTTTTAAAGTTGTTTTTGTTCCTAGTTAAAACTTTTTTCTTTCTTTTCATAGAGGAATTGTGAAATAAAGTAGCACTCGAAAGCTCAAAGGCTTTTGCTTCTGTAAAGTCGATTGAGAGCTGGTGTTCTGAAAGTCTCTTCTCCAATTCCTCAACTAATAAGCTGAGGTTGAGATTGTGTGCGTGTGAGACAGAGAGGAAGGAGATGAACAGGAAAGTGTGGCTCTACTAAAAAACAAATCATGATCCCAAACAAATTGTCCACATCAGATAGCAGAAAGCAATTTATTCAGCCCAGCTGAGCGACCCGCTGTAAGTCAGACTAATGGGTGTCTGTGGACGCTCTCTAGAAAGTAAAGTCTGGCTGTGGCCCCTGCTGTGGCCCTGATAAGGGCGGCCTAATGAATATGTGACGCTCCCAACAGCCGCGCTTTAAACAGCCATCTTGGAGGTGACTGGATGCTGAATGATTGGATCGGATAGATTAACGGATGAAGCCGCGCTCCCCGAAATATGATTTTCCCCCTGGAAATCCCAGACTAGGGCCTCTCATTGAAACCGAGCTCAGGAGGGCAATGAAAGAGGGAAGGGACGGAGGAAGCTTCCAGTAATACTTTGACTGAAACGGGACATAAACCGCATTGACCTTGGCTCAGAAGGGATTTTATGTGGCAATTCAAAGTGTGTTTTTACTCTTTTTTCTGGCAAAAATATGACGTGGAAACAAATCTGGAAGCATAATATTATATACCGCCATGCAGTTTGTGTCGGCTTTGAAAACAATAGGATGTGATCTGATGGGAATGTGCTAACATTCATTTCTTCATATACCACTTAATACCTGCATATGAGCTTCTGACAGGCATTCGAAACGCCTCATTGCCCTGGGAAATATTTAATTTATCATGTCTCGTTGTTGCTTGCTTCACAGTTTAACACTGCCAGTCAAGTGATCTGGCATTATTAGGCTTTATGCTTCATTTGATGCAAGTCCCATCTCAACTTCATTGTCATAAATCATGAAATTCCTCATAGGAAGAAAAATCACAGTTTCAGTCAAAAAAATTGCACTGCCAGCTCAAATCATCGGTTTCCTTGAAACTCATAATAAAAAAGAAAATTCATAAATGAATTAATTATTAAAAAAATAAAATAAACAAACTGAAATGTACAAAAAAATCAATAAGCACATAATTGATAAATATAAATAAACTGAATAAATAAATAAATAAATATATAAATAAATAAACATAAATCTATACAAATAAATTCATTTAAATATACAAACATAAAATGAATAAATAAAAAAGTAAATAATGTACAAAATATGAATTAATTAATTAATTAAAGTACAAATATAAATACATTTATACAAATAAACAAACTAAAATGTGCAAATATAAATAAATAAACTGAAATGTACAAATATAAATGAATGAACATGATTTGCAAATATAAACTACTTAAATAAATAAATAAATACCTATACAAATAAATAAATGTAAATATACAAACATAAAATGACTGCATAAATAATGTACAAATATAAATAAATAAATAAATAAAGTACAAATAGAAATACATTTATACAAATAAACACTGAAATGTACAATTATAAATTAATGAACATTATTTACAAACATAAACTGAATAAATAAATAAATATAAACCTATACAAAAAAATAAATGTATATGGGGTTAGAATCGTTGCATAATTCCAAATAAATACATTACGATCCACAAATAAATGTAAAGCGATTGACAAAAACAAAGCATATTCACAAAATAAATAGAATGAGATCCACAAATAAATCTTAGAGTTCCACAAACAAGAATTATATTTACAAGTAAAAAAATTAGAATTGCAAATAAAAAACATACTCACAAATATTTTTTTTATTTTACAAACACAACTTTGCCCTGCATTTATATGTGAATCGCGTACTGTGCATTTGTGGATCGCAGCGCATATTTGTGGATTGCTCTCTGTGCATTTGTAAATCGCTGCGCGTATTTGTGGATTTTGAAACATTTCAAGCGTCAAGACGCACACTGATCCACAAATGGCTGGACTCCACCCACCTTCTACTTAAGCCAATCAGATACCGGCCACGTGGGGCTGACCAATCGTTGCATGTTCTCGCTCCAACCAATCACGTTTTGCCCTACAATCAGTGCGGGACCAGCCGTAATTCAGCACAATTAACCAGTCTCTTCAAAATGGACGACTAGGACAGTGGTGCTCATCACAGCATTATTGTACTAATATCTAAAATAAAACAAGTAATGTTATGTGTAATGTAATCAGTGTTTCATGTATCACTGAGTCGATGCGTGTTTTGACCGTGAGTGTGTTTGGCAAACTGGTATTCTACGGTGACCGGGAGGGGAGGTCTTCGGTTCACTTAGTTTTGTTGAGGCCACGACATATAAACTCGTGAGAACGTGATAATATAACACAGCCACGAGATATTAATTTGTGGGAACGTGATATTACATCGTGGCCACGAGATCGTTTTGTCGAGGGGAACGACATATTTGTGGCCACGAGTTTATTGCATAAACAAACATAATTTCTTTTATTGTTTTATAATATAAATTATTATATTGCACACAATGTAAACAGCATTCATATTAAGTTTATAATGAATAAACGTTACCAAAGGAGTCTAAATAACATAGGCATACAAGAAAACATTTTTACCCATCCCTCAATCGTCTTCAAAATATTTGTATATTATTATTAGGCCATTATTATCACCATCATCTTCATCAACATCATTATTATTAGCCTATTATTATATTTTCCCTTCATTTCGATCTTACATAACGTTATTATTAATAATAATAATAAGAAGAAGAAGAAGAATATACAAATATTAAATTAAATGTTAGTAAAAATGTTTTAAACAACTCTGATAATCCCAGGTTGCTATGGTCACGAAGGTTTGTTTATGCATGAGAAAAATATGCCGTTCCCTCATCATAATAAGACCTGGCCATGAAAAATGGATGTCGTTCCCTCAACATAGCATCTCGAGGCCACGACATCCTTACCTCGACAAAACGATCTCGTGGCCACGACATAATATGACGTTCCCACAAATTAATATCTCGTGGCTGTGTTATATTATCACGTTCTCACGAGTTTATATGTCGTGGCCTCAACAAAACTAAGTGAACCGAAGACCTCCCCTCCCGGTCACCGTAGAATACCAGTTTGCTAAACACACTCACGGTCAAAACACGCATCGACTCAGTGATACATGAAACACTGATTACATTACACATAACATTACTTGTTTTATTTTAGATATTAGTACAATAATGCTGTGATGAGCACCACTGTCCTAGTCGTCCATTTTGAAGAGACTGGTTAATTGTGCTGAATTACGGCTGGTCCCGCACTGATTGTAGGGCAAAACGTGATTGGTTGGAGCGAGAACATGCAACGATTGGTCAGCCCCACGTGGCCGGTATCTGATTGGCTTAAGTAGAAGGTGGGTGGAGTCCATGCATTTGTGGATCAGTGTGCGTCTTGACGCTTGAAATGTTTCAAAATCCACAAATACACGCAGCGATTTACAAATGCACAGAGAGCAATCCACAAATATGCGCTGCGATCCACAAATGCACAGTACGCGATTCACATATAAATGCAGGGCAAAGTTGTGTTTGTAAAATAAAAAAAATATTTGTGAGTATGTTTTTTATTTGCAATTCTAATTTTTTTACTTGTAAATATAATTCTTGTTTGTGGAACTCTAAGATTTATTTGTGGATCTCATTCTATTTATTTTGTGAATATGCTTTGTTTTTGTCAATCGCTTTACATTTATTGTGGATCATAATGTATTTATTTGGAATTATGCAACGATTCTAACCCCATAAATGTATATATACATAAAATGAACAAATAAATAATGTACAAATATAAATAAACCAATAAATAAATGAAGTACAAATAAAGATACATTAATACAAATAAATAAACACTGACATGTCCAAATATGAATGAATGAACATCATTTACAAACATAAATTAAATGAATAAATAAATAAATAAATATAAACCTATACAAATAAATAAATTTAAATGTACAAAACATAAATGAAAATAAAAAATATACTGAAATGAACAAATATAAATAAACAAACAAATAAACTTAAATGTACAAATCTAAATGAATGAACACATATTTACAAACATAAATACACTGAATAAAAAATAAACCTAAATAAATACATTTAAATATACAAACATAAATAAATGAATAAATAATGTACAAATAAATACATGTTAAAATACAAACATAAATCAACGAATAAATAAATTACAAATATAAATAAACTGAATAATGTACAAATATAAGTAAATAAGTAAATAAATAAACATATAAATATACATATATATATATAAACAAATGATAAATAAATAAATAAATATAAACCTATACAAATATTTAAATATACAAACATAAATGAATGAATATTATGAATATTATATGTAAATATATATTTCACCGTAACAATTCATAGTCTTTACTTCCAAAAACTAAACATTTTGTGCTGTATTTTTCCACCTTTAATGCGTCTTTGATGCTTAAGGTGAAATGCTGTGTCAGAATTGTGGCCTAGCGTGCCTGGCCTAGCTTTGGTGCTCATGTGTTTGTAGATAGCAATAAAACAGGGTATAAAACAAGATGGAAAAAAGAGAAAACGAAATGCAAAAAACCCTCATACCCCCAAACGCCCTTCTCCTTGTCCTCCATCTTAGCAATAATCTCTTAAAACTGCTCAAATCTTCTTTGAATCTGCTCTGACAGCCCTTTATAAGAGAACAGGCGGGCAGGGTGGTCATGGTATTTAAATGGGCCTCCAGCACTGAATTATGCAGGAGCTGGTGTTGTGGGTAAAGGAGGGGAGTTGGTTGGGTTTCGATCTGCTTTCTCAGAGGGGGAGATCAAAGCGAGAAAGCCTGGAATCTGATACCTGCCTCCAGCCTCGGTCTGCATGGGGAGAGAATGGATCAGCGTCTCCCTCAGGGACCTCAGAGAGTCAGGAGCAACAGTCTGCCAGAGACCCGACCCAAAGCCACTCACACACACGCTGACCACCAGTCTGCACGCTGACATTTGCTTTGCTTTGGCCGAAGAGGTTTGCATGAGTTTCTCACATTGGTACAGATGCTGAAAGTTTCATGTGTTCAGTGCCAGTTGGCAAAGCAGTTTTTGGTGCTTTTTGCAAGAAGTGTCAAAATAAACACCATTAACGATCACTTTTGAATTCCTGTTAATGGAGAAACATGCTTCTGACTGCGGTTAACATTTATGAAAAGAGGCTGGAAGCGGTAGCAGATCTGGACGTGATCTGATCTCCCAAATTTGCATGATTTTTATTTTTTTTCATATGAACGTACAATTTGTAAAAAATAAATAAATTAAATTAAATTAAATTTAAAAATAAATCAATTTCTTTACAGATTTTATATTTTTTAATATACATTTACACAATAAAAATAATACATTAATAAATAAAAATTTACACAGTTTATATTTATTATAAATAAATGAATAAATATTTATTTATTAATAAATACAATTTATACAAATATACATTTATATAATAAATAAAAATGTAATTCATAGAAATAAAATAAAATAAAAAATAAAACAAATATAAAAAAATTAAATATACATTTATACAATAAAAATAATACATTAAAAATATAAATGGCAGTAAATAAATTAATAAATAAATACATATTAATAAATACAATTTATTTACATGTAATTCATAAATTTAAATAAATAAATAAATACACACACTACAAATATACACATTATATAATAAATAAAAATGTAATTCATAAAAAAATAAAAATAAAAAATTTAAATATACATTTACACAATAAAAATCATACATTCATGAATGGCACAAATGACATTTATACAATTTATTTTTATTATAGTTAAAAATAAATAAATAAATACATATATACATACAAACATATTTACTAGTAAAACAATTTATTTATTAAAAATGTACATTTATATAATGTAATTCATAAAAAGAAATTGTACATGTACACAATTTAAATAAATACACTGTAAAAATTACATTTATATAATAAATAAAAATGTAATTCATAAAAATAAATAGATAAAAAATCTTATTTTAAAAAAATATATATTTACACAATAAAAAAGAATAAATTAATAAACATAAATGGCAAAAATGACATTTATACAATTTATATTTATTATTAAATAAATAAATACATATGTATTAAATACAATTTATTTATATAAAAATGTACATTTAAATAATAAAATGTAATTCAAAACAAGAAATTGTACACTTACACAATTTAAATAAATACATACACTACAAAAAATTACATTTTTAGAATAAATAAATTCATAAAAATAAATAAATAAATAATAAAAAATTGCATTTAGACAAAAAAAATCTACATTAACAAATAAACAAAAAGCAGAAATTACATTTATATTTATTATACTTAAATTAGCAATTAATAGTATTAATAAATAAAATTTTACAAAACATACATTTATATAGTAAAAATGTAATTCACAAAAATGCACAAAGTGGTGATTTTGTATGAGTTTTTATTTTCTTATATATATATATATTTGAAAGATCTAACAAAAACAAATTTTCTAAACTATTTATTTATAAGCAAATACTTTTGAATTAAAATATCAATAAGAATGTATTGCCTCTAGTCAGCAATACACTCTTGATTTAAATAAGCCTTTTCTCTCTAGTGCTTTGAAGGAACTTGAGTATTACACGTGTTGTGGGCACAAAACTTCAGCATTCTGACACTTTTTCATCAAAAACAAAAGAGCACTAGCAATAACACACAGATGTTATCTAGATCAAACACAAAGTTGCTATTCTGCTTGAGATTTCCCTAGACGCTCTACTACAATACCCCTTAATTAAAAACAAAGCATGATCAATCCGGCTCTTCGCCGATTCAAAGCGTATGTCTCATGCTTTGTGTTTTGTCACTTGCAATTAGGTGGAACAGCTTTGGCTGGTGGCAGATGGTCTGGCAATCAGGGACCGAACTTTCAATACACATCTGTTCGCCAGGGTTTTTACTTTGACTCCTTATTCGCTTCAACACAGCAGTAGACGGGAAGCTGCTTTGAAATGAAATAAAGGCTCCTTCACAACAGGGATTCAATGCAAGTTGCATGCACTGCTTTGACCTCCACATGAAAAGTACTGCAGGTAACTTCACAAAAGGGCAATTTTAACATGTTGCTAGGTAGCTCGAAAGCGTTGACAGTAATCAAATGAAAAAGCTTAGAAAAGAAGATTGTTGCAGAAAGAAAAACCTAAATAAATAAATACATACATACATGCATACATACATACATAAATTCAAAACTAAATATTTTTATAGAAGCAAATATATACACATTTATATAATAAACAATAATCATAATTAAACAGAAATCACATATTAAAAAATATATTAAAAGCATTAATAAATAAACAGAAATTGCATATAAACAAATAAAATTAAAACCAAAATATTTCTAAACATTTTTCATAAGGAAATATATCAATGTAATAATACAAACAAAGCATTCATCAACTAAATAAATTCTAAAAATAATACAATAATATTTTAAACAATTTATATAAGCAAATATACATGTTGATATAATAAAAACGGTTAAACAGAAATTGCATATAAATAAATAAAATCTAAACACAATGTTTAGAAACATCTATAAGTATATATTTATTATAATTAAAAACAATGCATTAATAACAATTTCTATAAACAAATATATTTATTTAATAAAAACAATGCAGTCGTAAACAGAAATTGCAAATAAATAAATTCTAAACAAAAGATATTATTTTTAAATAATTTATATCACCAAATATATATATATATATATATATATATATATAATGTTTACATAATAAATAAAAACATTCATAAATAAACAGAAATCACATATAAATACAAAAACATAATATTTATATTATATAAGTAAATATATACATTTATATGATAAATTAAAAACATTAATAAATAAAATAAAATTGCATATGAATAAATATAACAAAATATGTATAAATAGGCCTATGAGCAAATAGATCTATATAATAAAAACAAAGCATTCATAAATAAACAGAAACTGCAAATAAATAAATAAATGACCGTAATTCTAAACACAATATTTTGTAAACAATTTCTATAAGCAAATATATCTATATAATAAAAACAAATCATAAATAAATGACAATTCTAAACAAAATATTTTATGAACAATTTGTAAGCAAATATATTTATATATATAAAAATAAATATAAACATAAAAACAATGCATTCATAAATAAAATTGCAAATAAATAAATTCTAAACAAAATATATTAACATTAAGGAATTTCTATATTTTCTATATTCTATTTCAAACATAAACATGTTTATATAATAAATTAGAACTTTCAGAATTAAATAGAAATTGCATATACATGCAAAAAATCTAAATTTATATAAATTAGAATAATTATATAAATATTTTAGATAAGCAAATATATAAATTTATATAATAAATTAAAAGCATCAATAAATAAATAGAAATTGAATATAAATAAATCAAATCTAAACAAAATATTTATAAATAGGCCTATTTTGTAAAAGCAAATATGAATGAATGAATAAATTAATTAATTAATTAATTAATACCCTCACTCTATAGAGTTTAATGCATTTGGAAATGCTCATGCAAGTCATTTAAAATGTTTTTTACTGTGTGAAATCAGATGAGTCATGGTTTGAGAGGTTTCTTCAATGACTTCAGAGAATGCAAAGAAGGTTTTTTGGTATCTTGAGCTCATTCGTGTATAATGACAGAAACTGTCAGTCTGATATTCTATAAAAGTGACGGGTAGTCTTTGCGTCTTTCACTTTAGCTGCTGACAGGTTTAAGCAGAGAGGAGTATAAGCGCAGTGAACTCTCTGTTTGGATCAATGGCTCTACCGCAGGCTGACTAAACAATAGCAGTCATTAACAAGTATGAAGGAGGAGAGAAGAATCAATATTTGTCTGGGCGCACCTTTCACAAAGCGCAGGGACACAGAACATAACTGATGCAAATCAGCATTTTCAATGGGCCCGATACATTCAAACCCATTGAATTCTCCCTCATTCTCTCACAAACAAACACAAGAGCATTTATATTGACACTACAGATGAGTGAGCATTACACTTGATAGTCTTTTGTCTCAGAAAATGGCACTATGAACTCCAGTAAAAACTGAGGAATAATAAATACAAAGGAAAATATATTGGAAGGAAAGGTAGTTTTAAATCCATAGAAGAAACGAAAGTATTCTCAGGCTAAATCCAGACAGTTTCTTGGCAGTTTAATAAGGAAGAAGGACAGTCTATTAACGATTGATTAAATGGCTGTCAGGCTGACAGAACTCAGAAAAGTCAGCAGAATTGGAAAGGTCATCATTCACCAAGTTTGACACATCCAGCGACCCTTGTATGTTCATTTATGAAATGTTTTGACTAATTTGATGATCATTTCACAAGGCTTTCAGCATACAGATTCAGCACACTATCAATATTGGACATTGCAGCTAGCTAGCAAAATAAAAAATAAAATAAAATAAAATAAAATAAAATAAAATGAAATGAAATGAAATGAAATGAAATGAAATGAAATGAAATGAAATTAAATTAAATTATGAATTCAGCAAACAGATTTGGCATGCTATCCATAATGGAGATTGGAGTAGAAATAAAAACTAAATAAATAAATAAATACATACATACATACATACATAAAAATAAAATAAAATAAAATAATGCTTTCAGCAAACAGACATGGCATGCTATCTATAATGGAGATTGGAGCAGATATAAAAATAAATTAATTAATTAAATACATAAATAAATATATTACAAATAAAATAAAATACAATAAAATAAAATAAAGATAAATTAAATTAAATAATGCTTTCAGCATACAGATTTGCCATGCTTTCCATACCTGAGATGGTAGTAGAAATAAAATAAAATAAAATAATAAAATAAAGTTAAATTAAATTAAATTAAATTAAATTAAATTAAATAATGCTTTTAGCATACATATTTGGCATGCTATCTATAATGAAGGCACAACTAATAATATAAAATAATAAAAAATAATAAAATAAAATAGAAGAATGCTTTTAGCAGACATATTTGGCATGCTATCCACGATGAAGGTGGAAATAATAAAATAAAATAATAAAATAAAATAAAATAAAATAATGCTTTGAGCATACATATTTGGAATGCTATCCATGATGAAGGTAAACATAATAAAACAAAAATAAAATAAAATAAAATAAAACAAAATAAAACAAAATGAAATAAAATAAAATAAATAAAATAAAATAAAATAATAATAAAACAAAACAAAACAAAACAAAATAAAATAAAATAAAATAAAATAAAATAAAATAAAATAAAATAAAATAAAATAAATAATGATTTTAGTATACAGATTTGGCATGCTATCCATAATGGAGATTACAGTAGAAATAAAAGAAAAGAAAAGAAAAGAAAAGAAAAGAAAAGAAAAGAAAAGAAAAGAAAAGAAAAGAATGCTTTTGGTATGCTATCCATAATGATGATTGCAGTAAATAAAATAAAATAAAATAAAATAAAATAATGCTTTTAGCAACCAGATTTGGTATGCAATCTATAATGGAAAATGCAGTATAAACAAAATAAAATAAAATAAAATAAAATAAAATAAAATAAAATAAAATAAAAATAATACTTTTAGCATACCTATATTTGGGATGTACATATGTACATATATTTGGAATGCTATCCATATTGGAGACTGCAGTAGAAAAAAATAAAAATAAAAAAAATAAAATAAAACAAAATACTTAATATGACACAATAATAAAATAAAATAAAAATAATGCTTATAGCATACATATTTGGTATGCTATCCATAATGGAAAATAAATACAATAAATTAAAAAATAAAATAAAATACTCAATATGATACAATAATGAAATAACAAATATAATATAATATAATAATTAATATGATATAATATAATACAAATAACATGAAATGTTACAAAATAGTAATAATAATAATAATAATAAATCGTTTGTCTGTGCCTACAGTGATTATAGTCCCAAACCATCTTAATCCAAATGTGTCACTAGCATCATTCTCTTACCAAACGCTTTTGTTCTCGTTTTCTTCTAAGTGTTAATTACTCAGACATGCAGTTTCAGACTTGCAGGACGTCACGTTGAGTGAGAATTGACAGCGTTCAGAAAATAAGCAGGTTATTGTTTTGGAGACGAGTGTGAGATGCTTACTAACTCCGCCATGAGAAAACTAACCAAGCATGTCTTGTCATGACCAAACCGTGTCTCCTGCTGATTTATTCATATTAGCAACGACAAAACAATCACAACACAAAACAGACGACACAAACCGCTTCAAACCGTCTCTTCAGATCCTATAGATCCATCCCAGCTTCAGCATAATGCTAACGTCAACCCTAAGGGGTAATGTATTGAATGTACTTTACATTGTGTCTGCTAAAACGCATATGTAGGATGAGTAAACATGTTTGAACTCCATAAAAATCACACGCAGAGGCCACATGAAAGCTGTTATTTTCATGGAGATGTGAATGTATTTTGCGTAATGACTTTGCCCTTTCAGCTGTCACTCAAACTTTACACTGTGCTTATTTTGTTGTGGCGCGCTGGGGCCGAGCTTTTGTTTGTTCACAGCTGAAAATTTACCTCATTAAAAGCAGTCGGGCTCTGAGGGGAAAGGCCAGCGCACAGTCTGTCTCCCACGGTACCGTTTATCGCCCGTTCAGTCGCTCGCATTTGCGTAAGCAACTCTCGGATCCCATAGCGACTGTTGTCAGGGGAGACGGTCGCGCCGCTACCTCAGACTGACCCAAGGTGCAAGGTGAAAACAAATAGCAGCAGGAGCGAGAAAAGTTTAAGAGGGAAAAAAGACCCATTAGCACCTGCACTAACAAGAGTCCTTCAGGAAGTCCATTAATTGAAGCGCTTCAAGGAAAGCAGCTGCTTATCAAAGCATTTAAACGCAAGTGAGTGAGTCGGAGCGGGTGCAGGAAGATAAATGTGGATTTGCTTGCAGAGCCTGACAGTTTTCGACCCAGTCTCGGGCTGTTTCGAAATTCACCAGGGCTCTCGGGTCCTCAATAAAAGCTGAATACAATCTGCTTTAATTATATATTTTTGAGGGGAAAAAAGCATTAAGGCTGTCCTGCACATTCAGCAAGTTTAGGAATCCAATGAAGCACACCGCTGAAGCTGAATTTGATTTGGGCTCTGCATCAAATGTGCTGAAGGTATTGCAAACTATTGCCTTTTTGTCTTATAAACACGCTTTTGAAACAATAAAATACGGAATAGTTCTTTAAGATGTCACTTTTTTCACTGTAAAATGTTTTTTATCCCAGCTCAACATGTAGAGACAACTAAAAAGTTGATTGTGTGATTTTCTTTTTTTTTTTTTTTTGAAAAAAGGATTAAAAAATACAAAGGATACAAAGAATTTAAATAAACTAAACAGTAAACAGGTTTAACAAAATGTCTTACAAATTAATAAAACTTTTAGACAAACAAATAAATAAATATTTTTAATAAGTTAACGGTAATAACTTTTAAATAAATAAATAAAATTACTCATTTAATAAATAAATATTTTTTTAAATAAAATAACATTTAACAAAAAAAGAAAACAAATAGATAAATAAATACGTTTAATAAAGTAACTTTAATAAAATAACTTTTTGAATCAATTAATACATGAATGAATAAATGAACGAATAAAAAAATAACTATTAGAACTAAGTTAACAATAAAATAACTTAATTAAAATTAGAAAGGAAAGAAAACAAACAAACAGATAAATAAATAAATACTTAACTTTTAATAAATTAACTTTAACAGAATAACTTTTAAATAAATAACTGAATGAATGAATACTTTTAATTTTAACTGAAGTAAATAAATATTTTAATAAAATAACTTTTAATAAATAAATAAATAAAATTACTCATGAGAACAAGCAAACAAACAAACAAATAAATAGTTTACTTTTAATAAATAGATGAAATTACTAACAAAAATAAATAAAAATAAACTGATAAATAATAAATAATTTATATTTAATAAAATAACTTAAATACATTAATGAATGAATAAATGAATTCATTAATCATTTTAATAAATTAACTTTTATAAAATAACTTAAATATTTGAACCTAATGTTAATAAAATAAATTAATTAATAGTTTTAATAAATTAACTAATAAATTAACTTTTAAATAAATAAACAAATAAAATGAATAGCCACAGAAAATAAACAAATAAACAGACAAACATACATCAGTTCAACTTATTTGTTTGCAAAGAGAAAGAATTAAAATTATCCAGTTAAAATTATTAATAATTATTAAGGATTCAAAGGATTACAAATGCAAAGGATACAAAGAATAGAAATAACAAAAAGTAAATAAATAGTTTTAATAAATTAACTTAAACTTTAATAAAATAACTTGAATGAATAAATATTTTTAAATAAGTTAACTAATAAATATCAGTTCAACTCTTTAGTTTGCAGAGTCAGCTCATTGGCTAGAAAAATAATGGAATAACAAAAACAACAATGCTTAAAAGAGAGAGAGAAAGAGAGAGAGAGATGAAATAAAAGTTATTACACAGATAGCTGAAGGCTTGTATTTTTCTTCTGTAACTGAAAGACAGTTTCTCTGCTTGAGCAACTTCGGTTTCTCTGACCCAAGGCCTGAAAATCACAGACCAGTCATGACGTGACTGTCCTGAACTTACAGTCTCTGGCTCTGACAACTCTGCCGACAAATTCCCTCAGGAAAATGCACAAGTAAAACTTTGATACTAAATTCTCTTGATTTGAGATCGAGCGTAGCCTATTTAAGAGCGTTATTTATTGCCACCCTTATATTTTCAAATAACATCTAGCAATTGCTTTGGCCTGAAACATGTTTTGCACCTCAATTAGTTTTTTATTCCACTCAGAGTGGTTTCATCATTTGTTTTTCGGCATTTTTGTCAGACAAGAGATTTTTCTTATTCGCTCACAATCAAGTCTAAAGGTTTCTGCTGCAGCTCCTGACATTTAAGCCTGAATATTTCATCATTATAATGCATTATTGGGAAAAATGTCAGTATGATCCTGCCCACCACAGCACAGTCATGTAGCTCAATCTTCAGGAGAGACATAGACGGGACTGCAGGGCTTTCTGTCAGCTGTCTGGATTATTATGAGTGTGGGTTTCTCACTTTATACAGAGTAGTAGGAGAGGTTTGTCAGCTCTCTATTCAGTTCAGTGTAATGGGAAGCAGAGGCCGGTCTTAAACATGCTAACAGCTCATAAAGAAATGCTTTGACTGTGTTTATATAGCAACCTCATTATGCATGTTTAAACACATCCCATCAACTAGATGCTAGAGTTGTATTATTTTATTTTAGTACCAATTAACTACTCGGGATAATTCAGGCAATAGGTCAGACTCCCTAAATCAGCTTTCATTCTCCATTAGCTCTACCTGGCAATGGTGAATGCAATCACTTTTATTCAACATGGTTTAAAATTAAATTTAAAAAAATTATTATTTTGATCTGTATTTTAATTCAAATGATTGTTGAATGAAGTTAGTCATATTAATATGCTTTTGGAAACTTCTTACCATTCATTAAAATTAATTTATTCATTAATTAAATTTCTTTATTCTAAAAATAGGAAAATCGATTATTAAAATGCAAATATATATAAAAATAACAATATAAAAAATAAACAAATAAGTACTTTTAATAAAGTAACTTTATTAAAATAAATTTTAAACAAATAAATATTTTAATATGTTAACCTTAATAAATATATAAATTACTAAGGATAATAACTAAAATAAGTATTTTTTTAAAAAATAACTTTAAATAAATAAATGAAATGATTAACGGAAGAAAATAAATAAATGAGGATTACAATTATTACGCTAAAATTATTAATAAATAAACAGCTCTTATTCTGAGCTTTATTTATTTATTGTTTGTTTGCTTGTTAAAATGATTGTTAGAAGTCAGTCATATTAATATGGTTTTGGAGACTTTTTACTATTAATTAAAAAAATGTATTCATTAATTAAATTTCTTCATTCTTGTCCCAGATTTAATCTAAAAATATGAAAATCTATTATTAAAATGTAAATATATATAAAAACAACAATATAATAAATAAATAAATAAGTACTTTTAATAAAGTAACTTTAATAAAATAACTTTTAAACAAATAAATATTTTTAATAAGTTAACATTAATAAATATATAAATTACTAAGGATAATAAATAAATATTTTTTAAAAACTAACTTTAAATAAATAAATAAAATGATTAACGAAAGAAAATAAATAAATGAATAAAGTAACTTTTAACAAATAAATAAATAAAATGACTAACGAAAATAAATAAACAAACAAACAATCTGTTCAACTTTAGTTTACAAAGAGTAAGGATTACAATTATTACGGTAAAATTATTAATAAATAAACAAACAAATAAATAACTCCTATTTTGATCTGTATTTATTTATTTTTGGTTAAAATTATTGTTATAAGTCAGTCATATTAATATGGTTTTGGAAACTTTTTGCCATTAATTAAAATTAATTTATTCATTAATTCAATTCCTTTGCAGACTTAATCTAAAAATATGAAAATCTGTCATTAAAATGTAAATCCATTAAAAAAAAAAAACCATCTGATTAACAGCGAAGTAATCAAAAATCAACTTAGTCCTGGCCCATCACTTTTAGCATTATTTCCATCAGAACCATGAATATTCATAAATGCATCATTAGCACAAAAAATGTCAAATAAGAGCTTAAAATATCAGATGTCATGTGCTAAAGAAAAGTCATGAGTTTACACTTTTGTTTGTCATTTAAACCCCATCTCACATGAACATGCAAATATTTTGATGAGTAGCAATGTTAGAAATTACAACCAAGTTGTAGTTTTGTAATGAAAAAGTGCACAGATATACTTGTTTGTGTGTTTTTAGGATGCATAAAATGCTAGCTATTAAATTAACCTTGGCAAGGCAAAAGGAAATCAGCATTTTTACTTAAAAATCTGTTGAAAATGGAACAAAATTAATATTCTGTATTAATGGATTTCTGCGAGCAGATCTATCTAAAAAAGCCGCTGTTGCTTTGGTTCATGAAAGCCTGTGTATTTGCCTTTGTTTTTTACTATGATGTTACTGTCACCGTGCAGGACTGTGGCAAGCAGGTGTCTCATTCTCTCCCTCTGATCTTCATATTCACATTCGCAGCTCTTCAGATCTTCACAAGAGCAGGCGTCCACCTGCCCAGCAGGGGAAAGGATTCGTTAAAGTGGTTTATTGTTTTAATTCTAATTTAGCTCTTTGTTCTTTTGTGTTTTTCATGCATCAATATACCGAGATATGTTTAGTTATATAATGACAGCTGGGTGAGATATTCAAAGCTAAGTACTAATTCTAAGCTTTTTCTTTGTACAGTACCAGTTTGTTTGCCAACAGAAACTGATAAAGTTTCACATGTGAGAGTAATCAACACACACACACACACCCTCTGTGCTCCATTAATCGAGTTCACCATTGATTGGGGGGGAAGAAACACTTAACCTGTACAAAACCATTTCTGACAGCATCCAGTAATTGCCCGTAAACAGTGCTGACTAAAAGGGTTAGCATGCTAGTTAGCATTTACAACATTGAACATGCCTTTTTTTTGGAGGGCACTAACACTTCAGCAGATGATATTTCTAATCTAACACAATAGTGTTTTCACGACACGTCATCAAACGGCCACATTGGTGGCACTGAGCGTAAATAATGTCACAGGACGGAATAAAACTCTCATATTTTGCTGATTATTGCTGCTGAAAATGGTCTATTATTGTAATGTTTTAGGCTGTGCTAATCGGTCGGACCAGGAAAAAACATTTAGAGCACTATAGACTGCCAAATGTTATAACAAATCAAGGAGAAGAGTGCAAACAACTGTCGGAGGAACACAAGGTGTTTGGTCGGCCAAACCGAACCAGGATTTCCAGGGCAAGAATCTTGACAACATTCGAGTTTGTTCTTATCATTTCCAGTCAGGTAGGTGACTTCAAAATACTGCGCCCCTACCTACTTACTAAGTCCTTCTCTATGATTTAACAGCTTCCACATGTTTTATCATGGTTTAGACAGCATAAATTAGCAGAATAACGTATTCAGTAGTACATTAACCATGCAATCGATGCTGTTGTTTACATCCGAGTATTTCCAATATGGCCACGCATGCCAGGTAACTGACCAAATCGTGATGCAAGATGAAGACATTAGCTAACTAGTCATTATTGGTGGATCGCTTCTGAGATTTTCCGAACGCAACGCGTTCTCTCTGGAATCCATTCTAAGTTTAGTTTTTAACAGCAGATGGCGCTCTAATCTAGTTTTTAACTGCACACTCAAATGATCATGAAGAATTACGTTTGTCGGCTCAGAATGATTTTATGATGTGAAATTAATGTAAACACAGCCCACTGTGAACTAGTGATGGGAGAAACGAACCATTTCGAAGCTTCGAATCAACTGAACCAATTGCCGCGTAAATGATTCATTGTTTCGAAAAAAACTCAAAATATGCATAAAAACAGCTTTTGCAAACGCATTGCAAATAATTTCTTGAAAGTATAATACATTAAATGCAATTAATGTAATAAAACACCATTAAATATTAAGTGTATGTATTATTAATTATTATTTATATAAATAGACTTGTTTTGTTTGTTTTACGGATAGCTTGTCTAAACAGGTTGGTGAGATGCTATTAACTACTACTCACCCTTTTAATTACACAAAAGTCTCATTAAAAATGTCTACAAATTGATAAAAACTGATTGGAGATCAAGTAAAAAACATAGACGCTACACTGTAAAAAGCAATTTGTTGAGTCAACTTAAAATAATTTGTAACCTGGCTGCCTTAAAATTTTAAGTTCAGTCAACTCAAAAAAAGTTTATTCAACTAAATGACAACTTAGATATTTGAGCTGAATCAACTTAAAATTTTAAGGCAGCTGGGTTACTTACCCATCTGTTAAGTTTAGCAAACACAAATATCTAAGTTGTTACTTAGTACAACTTAACATTTCAAGTTGACTAAACTTATTTGAGCTGATGAACTTAAAATTTTAAGGCAGCAGGGTAACAAATTACTTTAAGCTGACTCAACAAATTGTGTTTTTTATTTTTTACAGTGTAGTTCAGTGAGTCACCACTGTTCCCCAACGGCAAACCATTGACATTTCGAACCTTTTCGAAACCTGTCGATGACATAACAAAGCCTTTTTTGCTGAAATCACGTGACATTGCAGTTTGATACGTGTTCGATCAAAATACTTCGATCACTACTGTGAACACCCTTGTATTTTGCGTTCACCTTTTCAAACTTTATGAATGATTATTTTAGATTCAAGTGTGTGTGTAAATAATTTGAAGCAAGCAGGGTACGGCTGTTTCTAAAGCATGCAGTGCCATGCTGTTAAAAACTAAGCTCAGAATCGATTTGAGAGAGAATCGCGATGCATTCGGAAAATCTCAGAACTGATGCAGAATCATTTCTCGATTCGCGATGCATCCATCCCTGGTGAAAAAACCAGCATATGCTGGTAGGTATGTTTTGATGCTGGTTTAAGCTGGTCCTTTGCTGGTTTATGCTGGTCCTTAACCAGCAAAGGACCAACTTAAACCAGCTAAGGACCAGCATAAACCAGCAAAGGACCAGCTTAAACCAGCATCAAAACATACCTACCAGCATATGCCGTTTTTTTCACCAGGGATTTATTTTCCCAGCACTTTAAATCATATACAATCATATGCTAGCAGTGAAACTGTCATTGAGATGAATGGGAATGCTAACAGATTTGGCACTAACTAGTTTAGCCTTTGCACTTGACCTTTGCAAAAAGGCTGTTATTCTTTGACATACCATGCAGTGCTGTTGAAAATCCAGCCCTGGGTGTTTCTTCATGAAAAAAAGATAAGAAAAAAGCAACAGTGCTTTTACACAGAATTTCCTTTGAACAAAAGTGCACTGAGATCAACAGTTGAACGATATTTGAGATGAATTCCAGCCAGCCTAACCACTACTTTTCTCCATATCTAGCTCAGATACACGGGTGAGAAGCGATAACTTCCGACAATCAGTTTCTCACACCATTTCAACTCTCTCAGCCCACAAACTCATTTAAATTCACTCCACGTTCTGTCACTCCCCAGCGATGTGCCAACCCCTGACCCAACACAAATACTGGCCTCCTACAATGGTACAACACAATTTCTCCGATCTGTTAGCATAGCTGTGTCGCCATCCTGTGATACTGGTGCAAATCTCAAAACCTCCATTACCAAAACAACTTCCATTTAGATCTCAGAACAGCTTATCATGAATGCTTTTCTATAAGATGACCTGCAGGACATTCTTAAACATACGATCAAGCACAATTTAAGAGACACAATGCATTTACACAATGTATTTTTAATGCTGATGATCAGGTGAATTATGCAGCTAAGCCTGTCACATTAATCAGAAACACTGAACGTCAAGTTATGATTCTGAATAATAAATCGCCTCAGGGAACGCAAGAGCGATGTGAAGCGAGTCCTTGATCACAGAAAGATTCAACAAGCTCGCATGGAAACCTTTAGGGTGAATCTGTGACAAATTCGTACAATCTCAGTGTATTTTCACGAAGTTTAGGGGTGGACCTCCAAATCAAATTATAATCATACAAATTCAGGTGACATTTTGTACAAACGTTTTTACAAAAACCTAGAAAAGTTACATTGTCCTCACAAGATCAGGTTGGAAAGGACATATTGTTTTTTTAAATAGCACCCTGTAACCATTTACATCCCGTTCGATTTTATCTCTACAGCTTCCATTTTCCAAACCTTGATAAGAGCAATCCTTATACTGACATTTTTCTTTTGTTAGCAATGAACTATGAAGGAGGTCATTCATTCATTCACTTGTTGATGTATTGATTCCTACATTCTCAAAAGATAAGCCATTTAGCTGATAAGAGTTGCAGAGGGTTCATGAGAGACAGATTAAAAAAAGGACTACTGCAATGCCAGATAGTCTGAGCATAGTCTGAGCTATGATGAGGTTGATTTACCCAGCCAGAAGGTTTCATGTATTTCTTTTCAAAAATAAATCTTATCTTTGGCAACAGAATGTTGTGCAGAGTAGTAACGCTGAAATGTGTGATTTTAGACATGATTATGGTTATTATTGAATGATTATGGTTATTACTGAATGCATATATGCTAGGACTGTTTTGGCTGTTCAAAACCAAATAAACATGAGGTAAAACAAAGAGTAACTGTCAAATTTACTTTGAAAACATGTAATAAGAACATATATTTGCATGTTATTCTAAAGAAATGTCTTCATAGTCTTTTAAAAACCCACAAATACAAAAATTTATTTTTAAATAAATAATATCTTACTGACATCACTTTAACCACTAATAAAATAAAATAAAATAAAATAAAGTCCCACCCCACATTTTTTTTCTAACTGAATGTCTAATTATGCCACATTATAAATGTCTTCGTTTCACACATCACTTTTTTAGTTACACGAAGCATGTTTTAAAAGAAAAAACAAAGGATAATTAATCAGAGAATATATTGTTGAAGGAAAAACAAACAAAACGGAAACACTCCGATTAATCAATCCATCAGCATTCATGTTACATTCCCTCCCCTGAAAACAAGTGTTCAAGAAGCTTTTTAAAAACCAGCTGTCTGTAATTGGCAGTAATTTCAAAAACGTTCTCACTGGTGTTTGAGGAGGGGTGCGTGTTGATTGGTCACTTCCTTCATTACCCACAGGACACGCCCACACATCTCCTCACATTGGACATGAGAAATAAAATAACAGACGTGCAATTTATTCAATACTTGGATTTTGGCCTCTGGCCCATTACAAAAAATATTTTATTTTTATCTAAACTATATTATTTAGCTCATTAAGTTAAATGATTTGGCATGAAGGATCAGACTCATTATCGCACAGGCAACTTCAATGACAGAAACACTTCTTAACTTGGCGTAGGAGGCAATCTGACTTTGTTTTATACTAAAGTGCAAAGTGATGCAGTGAGCAACTGCAACTGTTTTTTTGAAGTTCAGCTCCATGTTGTTCAGTCAATATGAATAAAGGGTATTTTTCTCCCAGGACATTGCCCCCATGAAGAATTCATAAATGATGCTTTGGTTTCCAGAATAAGGAAGTTGCTCAGCCACATCCAAATTTAAACCAGTATCTGAGTTTTCGCTGACACTGATGCTCTTTATAAGAGCAATAAATCATTTTTGCTCAAATGGAAGTCTTATGTTCTATTCTCTATCATTCTGTGTCCTATTAGATCCTAATAGAACATATTAAAGAGAATCTACGGTATCCAAAGCAACCAAGAGTACAGCAATTATGCATAAAGCACTCTCATGTCTTAAGATACCAATGACAATTACACATTTGGCTCTGCAAATCCAGAATTTAGTTGCTTTACAAATTGTTCTACAATTCATGCTTCTATCAAGTCATTAAATAACCCACAATGTCACAAATCATTTTTTGGAGCCCTTGACTTTGAGTTTGGGGGGGCGTCAATAAAAAAAAAGTGAAAGCAAACTGGTAATGTTCATTTTTTAGCTTTTATTTTTAATATTTACCACACAATTAGTCTCTAGTACACATTTTGTGTACTTTTGATGAGGATAGCAATGGAAGAAAAAACTCATTTATTTTTTTTAATGAAGCAACAGGCTTTGTATGAAAAAATTAAATTTCCCATGATCAGCGGGAGCAAAACGATAAAATGTTAAAATACTAAATGCTTCAATTACACACCTTATTATTTATTGCATTAGCACCAAAAAGCTTTCTTTCTTTTGTTAAAAAGAGAGAACGAAATATGAAATTGTTTTTTCCATCATTTTTTATCATATTCATGACGGTAAGAGGAAATAATAATGACTTTATTTTCTATAGCGCCTATAAAAGAGCTTCTCAAAGTGATTTACAATATAGGAATATACATGTATATTATAAATACAAAATAAATTGAAAAGAGCAAAGGAAGATAAAATAAACAAGAACCAGCTATGATTATCACAATCAGCAATAAGCTAGCTTAAAAAATGTTTTTAAATGCGGCAAGAGACGGTGCTTCCCAAATTGAGCCACAAATTTTGTCAGTGTTGACCTAGCGGGAATAAAGAAAGATTTAAAAAGAACAGGGCCCTACAATTGAGCCCTGAGGGATACCAGTAGAAACTGGCCCAATATCAGACCTGCATTCAACCTGATCTCATAACGAAACATGCCTGTGGGAATTTTTTCACAAGACGTGAAATACATACCGCCGTGTACGTTTTCGGACACAAGAGTGTTCATTCGCACCTACCGAGCAAGCTTGTTATGTCCAGAAACAAAACATATGGAGCTGTAATCATAACTGAGTATGAAATGATTATAAGTGCTCACTGTTTTACTGCCTCTAGTGTTCATTTCTGTTGGAAACTGCAGTGATATGTACTTATTGGTATGTGTTTTGTGTCTTGCAAAAAAGTTCCCACAGGTACGTTTTCGTTATGAGATCAGGTTGGTTTTTAAATGTGCCAAGAGACTGTGTTTCCCGAATTGAGTCACAAATTTCATAAGCGTTGACCAAGCAGAAAAATAAGGGGCCTAAAACTAAAAAGTAAGGGGCCTAAAACTGAGCCCTGAGGGATACCAGTAGAAACTTACCCAATATCAGACCTGTATTCCACTGCATTCAAACCTAAAGCAACAAACCGTCTGCGTCTGGTCAAATAGAATCTAAACTAGTTTAAAACGGTGCCGGAAATACAAAAACCTAATGCAAATTCACAGGCTTGAAGAGACTTCTATGTGACCTTTTTTGCAGAATTTCAATAATGTGACCACACATTTATACTTTAAATACATGCACTGTTATAAAATAACCTTTTTAGGCTTTATTAACATTTATTAACATAGCAACTTTTATGGGGTCTAAAGCATGCTGTCCTCTCCCGACAGCTTTCCGGCCAGCCAGGCTCTCCGGTGACCTCTGAGTTGACTGCTGAGTGCTATTCGCGTTCCCAGCTGTAGACATAGTATAAAGGGCGGTCATACATTCCCCAGAGATTGTCATGATGTTAAAGTTTTACGACCTCTGCGCACAGCTAACCAACCTGGCAAGCGCCCTGTCTTGTTCTATCCTGTCTCCGCGGCTCTCGGTCTCAAAAGTGGGGGAGCATGTCTGGAAAACACACTGCTGCCATATACCATGACTAAAAAATTAAACACATCAGTATCTAAAAGCATGCACACGGTCCTATATACGTATATAAGCTCCTGTTTAGTTGACATTTTTCCAGCTATCGAAGTCCTTGAAGCTGAAAAATTAGTTTGTGATTGCAGCAGCGAGAATTTTCTGTCTACTGTAATCACCTGTGCCGTAAATGTAAGCATATTAAAGCCTCAGTTTAGTCTTTTCCCCATTAGTACTCACACAGATAGTTTGAGATGTCTGCAATTTTCGTAAACACGATGACATAAGTGGTCAGAATTGCAAATCGCCTCAAAGTATCCCGATGCATCCGCAGACTATGCGTGCGGAGGAGGAAGAGGTGAGAGAGTCCAGACCCGCGTTTGGCTCTTATCTCTCGGCTTGTATAAACGGGCCCGACTGGAACATCATGCCCGTCTCTCTGTTTAGCACCGTAACTAAAACAAACCTGGCAGTATTCGTATGTGCCATGAAAAGATCCCAGGCCTGGGCTATTTTTTCTCACTGTGTTTTTCACTTAGTGCTAATGTACTTCAAATGTGTGGCAGTATGGCTACAGACTTACTGTCAGGTGAAACGGGACTTGTGTTCTGATACAGCGTATTTACAAGAGTGACAAGAACATAAATAATAAAGTGTGTATAGGTGAAAACCTACCATCTTTTTCCTCAACTCTAGATTGAATCTCTCTCCTAAATCTACAGCTTACATGGGCACCTTTCCAAATGTTGGTGTTCACATTGACAGCAATTAAATCACTGGATGTCGCCAAGTCATTGTGCTGTTGGTTGCTAGCTAGCAGGCTGAATCGGACAGCAGATCACTTCTCATTTGCATTAAGTTGAGCTCCAATCATGTCATTGGTGTCATGCAAGATTCTATCCTGTTGCAAAATCTTATCCTCCTTCCTATGTACCTGATCAAAAACATTGCATGTAACCATGATATTTTTTCTAGATTTTTAAAAAATCAAGTTAGCACTATATTAAGATACTTTAGAAGGAAAAGCTATTAGCTTGTTAACTTAAGGTTTTCTGTAAATAAAGGAAAAAAAAAAAATATATATATATATATATTTAAGGCATAATTATTAATTTGCCTAAAGTATTTAGTATATTAAGTCTAGTTATTTACTTAATTGTTTTAAAATTAAGACAAATGCAACATAAAGCAGTCACAGAGTTTGCTGCAATACTTATTCAACTGCACCACAAGACTGCTAATAAATACAGATTATTTCAATCACTTTTTGTCAGGCATCAAATAGACAACCCATGAAAAATGAGAATGCGTCTCAATCAAGAGAAGGCCGTCAAACACTGAAGGCCATCTCAATTTGAAGGGTTCTCGAAGGGCAGGCTTTGTTTCATGTCCTTCGTTCAGCTTGTTTTAAAGTATGCATTAGGTTTATCCTTCATTTTGTCCAATCACACACAATCCTCTGCACAGCTTCCAGTTCACAATAGAAAACAGAAAACAGATTGACAGAAAATAGATCAGCACTGAGCTCTTTTTTATTAAATAATGCAAGCCAATATATATATTTTGGAGATGAAGGCATTATGTTTTGTTTGGTTGAAAATTATTTGCAAAATGCAAAACTGTATGTAATGTTAATCACTAGGAGACCACAAACATACTGTATTAATAGAAAATCAGTTAATATAAAGACTTTAATAAAGTATTTTTGTGCCATGTGGGTGGAAACTTGTATGATGTGAAGACAATTTGTGGCTGCACACAGCATGTAATAAGGTGCAGCTGCATTTACCGTTCACTCTTAAAAATAAAGGTTCCAAAAGGGTGTTTTTGCAGAGAAGAACCATTTTTGGTTCCCCAAAGAACCTTTCAGTGAACAGTTCCTAAAAGAACCATTTTGAAGAACATTTTAAAAACCTTTTTTAACTATAAAGAACCTTTTATGCATTTACAAATGTTCCGTGGATGTTCAAGGTTCTTCATGTCAATAAAGAACCTTTATTTTTAACATTGTTTGACAAATTTTCAGCATTTCTGGAGGAACTGAAGCATGAGGTGGAAAAATTTCCACACACAGATTTCACAACAGGTTCAAGCTACCCTTCTGAAAATGAACCATAGTTTTACTACACTTAAAAAAAAACCCCACAAATTAACAATGGTTATGCTACACTAAATGGAATTTAACCATGGTATTTGTAGAAAAACTGTGGTTACACAAATGTCAATATGCCAAAAAAACACTTTTACGATAATAAAACCATGGTTCATTTTTGTAAGGGATAGTCATGTGGATTCACCTCACTAACCAACAGAAAGCTTAGTTTGGGTCGGCGCAAACAGCCTCGTGGTTAGTGAGCCAACATACAGCGCAACAGCGCTCACAGCGACCCAAGTTTGAATCCTGGCTTGTGGTCCTTTGCCGATCCCACTCCCCTCTCTTTTCACCCAGTACTTTCCTGTCTACTCTACACAGTCCTGTCCAAATAAAAGCATAAAAAGTCCATAAAAAAGAAAGCTTGGTTTGGTTTAAAAGTTACGTAACCATGTGTGGGACCTTCAATTCAATTCTGAGGAAGACTTGCCTTCCCTCATTCACTATTCCCTACTTTAGTCCACTCTTGAAGAAGTAAATAAAAATAAGTGAATTGTAAATTCTAAACACTAAGGTCCAGTTTTACTAAACAGGGCAAATTAGCTAGAGAGCACAAAAATTCCAAAATAGCGCCATTGGGTTTGGAAATTTCTGCAGGTGATTTACTAACAACGTGCAAATTAAAAAACACAGATGTGATGCTCATTTACATATCGACCAACGCAATATACCAAGCCTAGCGCAATTTAGCGTAGCTGCAAATAAAGAATAAAGAAATAAAGAAGTATATTATTATATATTAGAATATATTACTATATTATTATCAGAATATTAAAGAGATTTCTGAAGGATCATGTGACTGGAGTAATGATGCTAAAAATTCAGCTTTGAAATCAAAGGAATAAATTACATTTTAAAATATATTCATTTTATTATTCATTTTAAATTTTTTACTGTTTTTGCTGTACTTTGGCTCAAATAAATGCAGGCTTGGCGAGCAGAAGAGACTTAAAACATTACAAATCTTTTTGTTCAAAAACATTTGAATGGTAGTGTACTTAAAAGTGTGAATAAAAACAAATCAGTGAATTTGGACACCGAAAAGCAGCCACACTTGCATTGTTAATTTGAATCTCCAGTAGTAAAAAATTTAAAATACTAATTATTTTATACTAATTAACCCATTTTAAAAAAATTAAAAAGGAATTTACATCTGTACGATTCAGCTGTGGATGACAGGGTATATAGGCGATTTTGAACACAGCTTTGGATTTAGCATGGCTTCAGAAATCTCAACTCCCATTGAAAATGAATGACTTTAGGTCGCTCTGTCACTGCAAATCACTGTCAGAGTCAATGTACTCAAAGGCAGCCTAGTAACTAAAATGAAAACTGAGTTGAAAAGCAACTTTGTTAGACAAAGTTTATACAGCATGCACACCATACAAAAAGTACTGTACATTTACAAAGTTATGAGCTTCTTGCAATGCGTTTTAGGATTGCCATCATAAAGCAATGCAATGTGGCTTCAGCTTTTGGACAAAATGCGGTATCTTACCTTAGCCTTTGAGTCTACAGTGCATCTATGACATCTTAAAATGCTGTCTAGCTAGTCAGCTTACTAGATTTTGGAACAAAGCCGCAGTGCTCTATGCGCCGATCTACATTCAGGCCTCTTTTCATTGCGCTATTGTGCTCTGCAAGAAACTGTGATTGGGAAAGAGTGAAAATGTGTATTATTTCCACTTGAGAGCGGCGCTCTCATTCACTCTTTTGTAGTAAGCGTGTCAAGGACTGCCTCTCACAGCGTTTTTGGATGGGTGCTCTGTGATCTTGTTTTCATGAACACAGCAATTACCTACCCATCTTTTCCCCATGGACCCTCTGCTCCACATATTCTTGTTCTCTTAGATTTGCTGTCTGCTTTTCTTCTTTTATTTAATGTATATATATATTATTCAGCCAATTCAGGATGCTTCAAACTCAGCATGTTTCTTTAGATTGTTCTGGACTGGGTTTGTATGTCACAACCTCATTACTTTTTCTTCACGATTAGACAATTTAATCAACTCTGCATAGTTTGCTTGCTACTGGGTTTTTTAAAACGACGTTTCTGACAGCTGACGGCAGTTATTGCTGCTACTGAAAATGCACGACTTTGCTAAATTGTTGCATGTTTAATGTTCAGAGAAGAGGAGTGCCCAAGGGCACTGTGTTTAAATTGAAATATTATCTCTTGCAATGTTCCATGCTCTATTACTGACGCAGATTAATAAATCAACTTTTTTGCACTCCAGTATGCAAGCCATCATTAGGCACATTTACTGTAGATATAATTAAAACACGCTATGCTAACTGTCCACGCACTCGCTTGTTCTCCAGAGATTAGTTCAGGAACAACAGGAGCACGTCGGATCTGAAATTAAAAAGTTGTTGTTTGAAAAATAGATTCCAAATTTTCATAAGTGAAACTCTAATTTAAAACATCCTGCAAAGTGTGCTTCATTTGGTTCCAGCTAAATTAACTTTCTGTAAACAAACTAATAGAGGGGTGGAACGGATGTTGTCAAAGATGTTCACAGTCTCCAGCCAAACCCAAATGTTTGATAAACAAAGGATTTACTCCCTCCTGTTTTTAACAGAATCGTCCTCAGCTCTGGCGTTGAGCCTGTATTACTGGATACAACTTGTAATGTTGACTGAAAATCCTTTTAATCAAACCTCTATCATTTTTTGAACTTTCTCTAAATAAATCTTTTTTATTGGATGATAGCCTGATGGCTGGATGCAAGTCGTGTTTTGCATTATTAAAGTGCTGAGTCTGTTTGTATGTTGTTGGGAGTGCGTAGGAGATTGAAATTTTCGGTATTTGCCTGGCGCTCCTCAGACTACTGAGTCATTTCTGTCAGTGAACTTCAAAAAAAATACACAGCAGCTCGATATTAAACATGATCATCTTCAAATTCTCATAATAATGATTAATACTGGGGGAAGAGAGTGCATGTCTTTAATACTGGAGCTATATTTAATCATAAAACCAAACTATTACCCTACAAAAGGAAAATTAATGTGTGGCACAAATACATTTTGGGTTATTAAAATGAGTTAATAATCAAAAGCATTTTTTAAGGTGCAAAAGACCTGGCCAAATCAAATTCTCATCTATCTCTTTCCCACTCAATTCCCAAGGTTATTAAAGGTTAATGTTTGTTTTCATACAGTGATCTTGACGTCTGCCAGCTACCATGGGCTTCTACATGAGACTGACCCCACAAGCCCTCAGTTGTGAGTCAGTATTTCCTCATTAAAGACCCAATGTTTCTGAGTACTCCGACAGCAAGACTGAAACCCAGAGCAGGGTAAACTGTTGCTTTTATTCTGCTGGCTGAATGTAGGGGTCATGTAATGTCTGATAATTTTCATGATAATGCTTCACTTGGCCTATTTCAGCATGCTCCTTCTTTTTAGCGCACAGGTCAGAGGCTGGTATGGTAATATATGGTAATGTGAAAGAGCAGTATTCTTTGGAGCAAGAAAATATGTATTCCTCGTAAATATGTTAAACTGACACCAGGCGAATTAAACTGGTTCTCATTATAGCTTACATTTATGACAGCTCTACACACTCTCGTGGCATTAGAAATCACTGTACTGTTATTTTTTTCCACGGAACAAAAAAGAATAAGGTAGAATAAGGTAAACATGAGATCACAATGTAAGATATATGTAAAGTAACACTATAAGAAATAAAGCCAAAACTCTAATATATAAAGCAACATTGTGAGATATGAAGTCATATCTTGAGATATAAAGCCACATTGAGAGATATAAAGTCATATTTTGAGATATAAAGCCACACTGTGAGATAAAAAAAAATCACATTTTGAGATTAAGGCACACTGTGAGATATGAAGTTACATTTTGAGATATAAAGCCACATTGTGAGATATGATGTCGTATTTTGAGATATTAAGTCATATTTTGAGATAAAGGCACACTGTGAGATATGAAGTTATATTTTGAGATAGAAAACTACACTCTGAGATATGAAGTTAGATTTTGAGATATAAAGCCACATTGTGAGATATAAAATCATATTTTGACATATGAAGTTGTATTTTGAGATATAAAGCCACATTGTGAGAAATAAAGTCATATTTTGAGATATTAAGTCATAATTTGAGATATGAAGTTATATTTTGAGATATAAAGCCACATTGTGAGATATAAAGTCATATGTTCAGATATAAAGCCATGCTGTGAGATATAAAGTTATATTTTGAGATATAAAGTCACACTTTGAGATATAATGTCATATTTTGAGATATACACCCACATTGTGAGATATGAAGTCATATTTTAAGATATAAATCCACACTGTGAGATATAAAATCACATTTTGAGACATAAAGCCACATTGTAAGACAGTCATATTCTGAAATATAAAGCCATATTGACAGATATGAAGCAATATATATTGCCACATTGTGCAATATGAAGTCATATTTTAAGATATAGTCATATTTTTTAAGTCATATTTTAAATATAAAGCCACATTGAGAGATATAGTAATATTTTGAGATATAAAGCCATAACTGTGAGATATAAAGTAATATTTTGAGATATAAACCCACATTGTGACATTTGAAGTCATATTTTGAAATCCATAAATCCATACTGTGCATATACTGTAAAGTTACAACTGGGAGATATATAATCACAGAGTCACTCTCAGTTCATGTAGTCATAGTCATTGTGATATATTATGAGATAGCAAGTCACATTTAGAGCTATAAAGTCACAATTTGGAGATAAACATTCACATTTTGATAGATAAAGCCACATTGTGATATATACAATTTTCAGATATAAAGTCATATTTTGAGATGTGTTGAGAGTTACAACAGCAATCTATAAAGTCACATATAACCACACTGTCCCCTGGCCCTAGAAGGGACAAGTGGTTCATACAATGGATGGATGGATGAAAAACCACATTGTGGGATAGAAAGATATAAAACTGCAATTTCAAGAAATACAATCACAACTGTAGTTTTTAGTACACCATATAAAGTAGTAGGCCACATCTATTGAACTATGAAAAGGGGGTGGGGTGGGGTGGGGGGATACCATAACAATAGTCCAAATGACTTGTTTGCTACCTTCCAAGATTACTAACAAGACTACTTTGGTATTCCACTAAGAGAATTACAAAAATCACTGATGAGAATTAGGAAATATTAACTAAAGTTTTATTTTTAAGTGAACTATCCCTTTAAGCTGGGGCAGGAATGGTTCTCGGTTGATTTCGCTTATGCACCGCTGGTGCATAGATTAAATGCAGCTGTAAAATGTCATCCGCTAATACTGAAAAATGAAGAGAAATGCCAATTTCCACAAAGCATAACAACAAGGGCATCAGGAAAACCAAATTACAGTAACTTTTTTAAATTTTCTCTTTTTAGTCATAGAACTTCCATCCAGCATTCAGAGGAAAACATCCAGCTGGCTGATCTAATTATGGTTCACCTCTTTGTCACGGACCATAGACTGGAAGGCCATTGTGTTTTCCGGACCTTTTTTGGTGTGGGTGCAGTTGCCGATGACTATGGCCTCCGTCATGACAGCCTGCCCGGTGACAGTTTCCGTAGTGTTATCTCTCCAAGCAGACCACTCTATGACAAGCTTATTCTCAAAGCCAGGTGGGCTGCAATTTCGGAGCAGTATGACAACAGGTATTGTGTGTATGTCAAAGAGATGAGAGGACACGACAGCTCCGTTAATGCCGGTGTAAATAGGACTCGACCAGAAGGTTATGTCTCTGAAATTGAGGCCCCATATCAGTGGCTGTGACCAGTAAGCTGCCCAAATGTCTGAATGGTCTTTTTATAGCCATCCAGGAGACTGAAATCGGCATCTCATAACAGGGTTCAATAATAATGCCGGATAATATTAACCCTAATCAAGCCATTCATGACACTTTCTATCATCTCGTACCTTCATCCATGCGGATCCATTGTCTGGCGTCTTCATATTCGGCTCTGACAGCTTCAAAACCCCCAGCCAATCATTGGTTATCCAGGACGGTAATCTGACTGTAATGAATTGGTATATTATTTGAAAAGCTGTGGATGAAATGAAAGCATTCCCCTTCATCTGACTGACATTTTATCCTTTATCCACCTTTTCTTCTTCTCACCACTTGAGTCAACATAATGGATGCCTTTTTAAAGTTCCTATTATCTGGACCCCAAAGCGATGCATCAAATTCATAGTGAAGAACCAGGGAGAAAATGCCAACTACCCGCAAACAGCAGGGGCTACATCAGCATAACAATCTATGAAAGTGCAGGGTAAATGAAGCATCTCTGTCCAAAGATTTATGATTGTTGTTTGGAACAAAGATTGTGGATGAAATTTCGAGGCCAAAGCTACTGATGTGCCTGCAGCCTTTGAAACACTACTCAAAGAGTTGCACCACTTTTTATGACATTTTACATAAAAAAAAATATAAATTAAAAATCATATTTAATAAATACCTCAGTCAAGGTTAAACCAAATGCAAAATGGATTAAGTAGATGAGCACTATTAGTATTTCACTATTAATATTTAAGTCATTGACATTCTCAGTGTAAACACTCCTCCATGCAATGTAAATCTGGCTTATTATAGATTGTGCATCATGAATCATAGAATAACATTTTTTAAAGATATGTTTTTTTTGGGGTTTGCCTTCATTTTGACAAGACAGTTCAAGGGGAGATGGTAAGCAATGGAGTGAAGAAAGGGGAAAAGGTTTGGAAAGGTCAACAAGCCAGGACTTGAGCTTGCCTAAAGCAGTGATAAGAAATATTTGTTAAATTTCTGAAGGATCATGTGACACTGAAGTATTGGCTGCTGAAAATTCAGCTTTACCTTTACAGGAATAAGTTATGTTTAAAATATATTAAAACAGAAAATTATGGAAGCCTGTTTCAGCCACTGAATAAAATATATCTCACAATTTTGACTTTTTTTTGTCAGAACTGTGAGATATAAACTTGGAATTTCCAGTTATAAAGACAGAATTGCAAGATATAAACTGGCAATTGCGAGTTATGAAGTCAGAATTGCGAGATACAAACTCTCAATTCTGACTTTTTTATTTAGAATTGCGTGATATAAACACAATTAATAAATAAAGTCAGAATTGTGAGAAAACTAGGAATTCTGACTTTTTTTTCTCGCAATTGCGAGTTTATAACTCTTTATTCTGATGTTTTTCTCACAAATGCAAGTTTGTATCTCACAATTTTGACTTTTTTCTCACAATTGTGAGTTTATAACTTGCAATTCTGACTTTTTCTTAGAATTGCAAGATACAAACCCACAATTGTTAGTTATAAAGTCAGAATTGCGAGATATAAACTCACAATTGCGAGAAACAAAGTCAGAATTATGAGATTTTTTTCTCACAAATGCAAGTTTGTATCTCACAATTCTGACTATTTTCTTGCTTTTGCAAGATATAAACTCGCAATTCTCCCCTTTTTTTGAAAACACACATTTGTGTCTCATAATTCTGACTTTTTTCTCACAATTGCAAGTTTAAAATTCACAATTCTAAGCATTTTTTTCGCAATTGCGAGTTTATCTCACAATTCTGCCTTTTTTCTTGCAGTTGCTAATTTATATCATGCAATTCGGAGGAAAAAGTTAAATTTGCGGAGTTTATAACTCGCAATTGTGAGTTTATATATATTATTATATGTCAGTTCTGAGAAAAAAGTCAAAATTGTGAGTTTGTATCATAAAATTTTGTGAAAAAAGAATTCAGAGATGTAAACTCACAATTACGAGAAAAAAATTAAAATTGTGAGATAAAAAGTCGTAATTACCTTTTTTATTTTTTATTTAGTTGCAGAAATGGGCTTCCACAGAAATTTAAATTGCATTATTATGCAATAATATTGTTTTGCTGTGCTTTTGATCAAATAAATGCAGCCTTGCTGAGAATAAAAGATAATAAAAGGCAGGGAATCAAACCTGACATTTGTGAGTTCTACTGTTTGAGCTACAAGTACGTTAGATATTTTGTAGGTATATATGCACCATTATCTAATGTGCATGACTCCCAAAACACTGCAGATAGAACCTAAGAATATCAGTGGGCACAATTTGCCAACTCTCCCTGAATATTTTCTTTCTTATTTTTGGGAATTGGCTTCAGTTTCTGGTTTCTGTCTATACTGTATTTATAGCAAGCTGTTTGTAATCTACTCCTGTGATTTGGTGAGCCAAGCAGCTAAAAAAACAAATACTGCATTCATGTACATAGGCAGAATTTATGGCGAGAAGAATGCTGATATTGATTTTAGATCTACTATTATAAGCAAATATATTTTACGCAGATGCCAGGCGCCAGTGCTTTATCATAGGATGCTTTGCACGGAAAAACACATTCAGGATGTCTCTCTCTCTCTTGCTCTCTCACTCCACAAATCTTCCTGATCGTTGTTGGTCTTATCAGGCAGTCTCTTTGTATTGAAGCCAGATACATAAATTCCTTCCGCGAGCCCAAGTTAGAGTTTCTGTTTATTCTACTGCTGGAGGACACCTGAAACTCAAACCCAAGGTTATCACTCTTTTCTGAAAGTTTCAGTGGAGGTTTCAGAGATAGCAAACAGAACCAAAACAAATGTGTCAACATCATGACAAATGCCTTTGGGAGCTTGAACGATTGGCCTCGAAATGTTTCCCTAACAGCATAAAACAACAGCAGCAAAGAAGATTAAGACGAATTAAGAGCAGATTAATGATTATCACTTCGAATGTGCTATCGCTCGCTTTTAAGCTTCGTCACGCCTTAAACATCCTCATTCAGAGCATAGAGATTTACACCGCCGTGTCTGAGTGATCTGCCACCCTGTCATGTTTACTCCGACCCTTAACAGCCGGCTCGTTCTGAGAAGCTGTTCACTTCTCTCAGAGCACTTGACCTCTTTCTCAGTCTCTGTGTTCGTGGTACATTCACCATGGAATCTCTGGCGCAAGCGATCAGGCTCTCCGAAAATGGTGGAAATCCAAATGCCATCTGCTATCTCAGAGGACATCATCGAATAGGACTTGGAACAACGAGATGATATGAAAAGCCTTGTCAAAAGCATGAATCGTTCAGTATAAGGAGGGCCACTTCCTCTCTGACAGAAGGTCGGGCCTTTGGTCCTGCTGCTTCATATAATGACTGAATATTCAAGAACAACTGAAGCTTTTCAACAGGGGCGACATTAGCCAGTTGTCACCATGGAAACCTTTCGGCCAAGAACGAGAGGTAAACAAGTGCCTGCGTACAAATCATCTTAATTGCGTCAACACAGCATCATAATTGAATTTCTTGCTGAAATTAAAAGCCTGGCCAAAGAACCACCTCAGGTTGGTTCTCGAAATGAACGACCAAATCAGCGACTTGTCCGTGTGAATGCAACAAAACTGTATTTCAGGAAAGGTAACTAATCACAGCCTTCTATTTATTGTTTTCTTCAATATACGCTCAATGGAGATTACTGATTAAAGTGAATCCAGGGTTCTTGTAAAAGATGTGTATGGCTTAATATATCATAAATTATGTCTCTTAATGAAATATATAGTAGAAAACCCATGAAAGATTTATGTTATTTAAAAAATCTACATTGTTTTATACATATTTTGGAATATGGGGGCGCCATTATTTTGATGATGTGAAATGGTTGTACTCGTGAGCCACTGGCGCTACCTGTTGCTATTTTAACCACAACACAACTTGTAAAATAAAAAACAGATACGATGCCACATTGTGTGGGTTTTGGTCGTAATTTTCAGTCGATGGGCAACAAGAGAAGCAATGCAAGTCTTTACTGTTTTCTTAGTGATAAGAAGAAAAGAAAAGAATGTGAAGGTACCTATGAACGAATAAGATTTCCTAAAGATATGCGTCTTTGCTCTCTCCACTTTAGCCCTGATGCTTTTGAGGTTTTTAGTAGACCACAGCTACTGAAACAGCTTACAAATGGCAGAGACAAGAAACGCTAGATGCCATCCTGGCAGCATGTAAACATGCCGATGCTTGTCACGACGTCGCAGCCACTAAAGGAGTTTCTAAGTGTGGATTTTACTCGATATCGGGGGCCGTTTAGACTCCTTGTGGGGGAAAATCAATGGTACAGCATGTGGTTAAGCCTACGCTTATATCCATCACCAACTGTAAGCTCCTTCAGTAGATGCGGTCATCATATCAGGATTTTATTTTCCCAGTTGTGTTGCAGTAAAAATGGCAACAGGTAGCACCAGTAGCTCACAGAGTGCAACTATTTCACATCATCGTGAAAAAAATACACCCCCATAGTCCAAAATATGCATAAAACAGTGTATAATGTAAATCTTTCATGGGTTTTCTACTACATATTTCAGTAAGAGACATTATTTACATTATATTAAACCATACACATTGAAATACCCAGGGATCCCTTTAATAAAGACTTGTTTATGCATGGTTCCTGAGAGACGTCTTTATGATGTTATTTGGACTTGATGAACATTCCAAGTAACGTTTTTATAACCTTTAAATAACATTATGAACACAACAAGAAAATTGACTTTTTTTATTTCAAAATATTACAATTAATCGCGATTAATCGCATCCTAAATAAACATTCTGATAATATATGTGCATGTACTGTGTGTATTTATTATGTACATAAAAATACACACACGCATGGATATATTTAAGGAAAATATTTACTGTATGTTTTACTGTACAAATAAATACTATATGTGCGTGTATTTATATATACACATAATAAATCTACACAGTACACAAAAATATATTTTGTAAACAAAAACTTATTCTGGATGTGATTTATTGTGATTAATCATTTTACAGGACTAAAATTAATATTCAAATGTAATATTTTGGGTAAACAAAGTTAAAATGTTCTTGTAACCTTTAAATAATGTTATAATCACAAAAAAAAAAACTAGACACTATGATGTTCTCATAATATTAAAAATAAACATTTAAATAATGTTATATTTTGGCTGAAAATAAACAAAAATGTAACAATTTTTATTGTAAGCGTTAAATAGCTTACAATCATGACAAGACAACTGGACATTTCTAAACTAGTACATTTTGATGTTTGCATCACACAAGCAGCTATATAAATGGCATTTCTGACTTAGTAAACTTGCTCGGTAGCTCACCCGGTACAGCACTTGCAATGCCAAGCAACTGGGTACAAGTACACGATAAAAGAGCTTAAAGACTAAAATGTCAACACTTGGTTAGGTTTACAGTAGAGCTTAGTGTAGTTGTTATGTTATTTTCAAACGCAATAGAGTATTGACCTTTTAACCCTAGTTACCAGACAGTTGAAACAACCAACAATAATAAAACACAGCCAGATTCATATTACCCATTTCAGATAAAAATGAACAGACAGTTAGCGTCACTCACAGGACATTTCACATTGAAAGTGTTGCGAAATACACAAAAAGTACTATAATAATCGGACTATCATTTCGCAGAAATGTTGCAATAGGCTCATTTTTTCCATTGAGCCAAGCTTGGTTTTCTTCCTCTGTTTTTGTTTGATTACTCAAACATACAAGAATCCAAAACCCCTGATTGCATGTTCCTCCATCAAAGATATCCATTTGACTTCATAAACAGAATAGTTGCAACATATTCCCAGTCACTGCGGCTCTACGAGTTCTTTTAAACTTCATTAATCGTCAATGGTTTTAACATTCCCCGGCTTCTCAGCCTTATCATTCTCAAAATAGCTCCACCTGATTAAGATTATTGACTTTGTGGATCTCGTTTTCTCATTAACAACGATGCCAGTCAGAGCTCAGTGAGAATGGCTTTCGACAGAATTCAGCAAAGGAAAAAATGATCCGTTTAATGGGGCTCTTTTTGTCTCCAGGGATCCAATTGTCCTGTAGCTCCCAAAACTTCCCTCAATCCACATGTTGCCATTTCAGTGATAACATTTTCCGTCGTGACGTCTGCTCATCTAGTCCAGGGTGACAGATGGTGACCTATCAGCAAATACAATTCACGGGTCAATGATACACCAGCCATTGGCATAAAGGACACTCCTGCTGCTCTCGCTCAGACGGCGGCAAATCACTCAGCGAGCTAAAAAGGATGAAAATGTCTGGCTTGTTTTTCCGAAGAAACTCAAGTTTCTTCATGAGAGAAAAATAGCTTAAGAAATGTCATATTTCGCTTTATTCAGCCTATAAAATATCAAACGCGTTTTTCTGAGCTGCTTGGTGAGACTGCGAACACGTACACTAGTAGAAGGCGAGCGGATTTTTAACGCTGATTAGGCCTGATTAAACGCTTGGGAAAGCGAGGGTACTCATGCATACTCCTGATTAGCTGAGAGGAAGCATCATTCATACAAACACCAATCATTAAGATGGACGAAGGTGATGATGATGGTGGTGTTGATGAGGATATTCCTCCAAAGCTCAAACCTGAGTTCAGTACAATGCTTATAATCATTTCATCTCCTCTTCATCATTCCTGCCCCTCCATCCTTTTTCCTCTTTAATTATTCGTCTGACCTGTTGATTGCAATCTGCCATCAGTGCAAATGAGGCCGCGTGAAGTATCTCGAAGCCTCACCTGTTGTCCTGTGTCTCGAGATGAGAGGAGATTAAGAACTGGAAGGGTGCGATGGAGGAAGCTGAAACTAAAAATAAACCAATTTAATATAGGTTTTTCACACATTCAGAAGGTTCACCGTGGGATAAACTGGATTTTGCAGGTCTAACTATGTACACACAGGGATTTCATTATATCTGGACCTGATATTAAAGAAAGATAAACATCAGAGTGCAGAGCTTGCATGACAGTTTTTTAAAAATTCAACTATCAGTTTTTATCTTTATCTTTCTAATATATTTTTAAAATTATAATAATTTAAATAATTTAGTTTGTAACATTTCTTTAGACTTTATTTGAATTATTTGAATTTTATTTTTAGTATTTTAGTCTAATTCACACACACAATTAATAAATTAATAAAATTAAAAAATGTACACTACCAGTCAAAAAATTTTAATGTTTTTTAAGGAAGTCTCTTCTGCTCACTTGATCCATAATACAGCAAAAGCAATAATATTGTGAAATATTTTACTATTTAAAATAACTGCTTTCTTTACATGAATATATTTTAAAATGTAATTTATTTCTGTGATCAAACCTACATTTTCAGCATCATTACCCCAGTCTTCAGTGTCACATGATCTTTCAGAAAACGTTCTAATATGCCGATTTGCTGTTCAAGTAACATTATTATTATTAGTAGTATTGTTATCAATTTTTTCAGGTTTCTTTGATGAACAGAAAGATACAAAGATCAGGATTTATCTAAAATAAAAAGCTTTTGTAACACTTTACATTATACCATTCAAAAGCTTGGAGTCCGTATATACATTTTTTCTTTTTGGAAAAGAAATTATAGAAATTAATCTTTTATTTAGCAAGGACGCTTTAAATTGATTGAAAGTGATAATATTTATAATGTTAGTGAAAGATATTTATAATGTTACAAAAGATTTCTATTTCAGATAAATGCTGTACTTCTGAACTCTCTATTCATCAAAGAAACCTGATAAAATTCTACTCAGCTGTTTTCAACATAATAATAATAATAAATGTTTTTTGAGCAGCAAATCAGAATATTAGAATGATTTTTGAAGGATTGTGTGACTTTAGTAATGATGCTAAAAATTCAGCTTTGAAATCACAGGAATAAATTACATTTTAAAATATATTCAAATACAAAACAGTTATTTTAAATGGTACAAATATTTCAGATTTTTACTGTTTTTGTGGTACTTTTGGATCAAATAAATGCAGGCTTGGTGAGCAGAAGAGACTTCTTTAGAAAAAAAACCCCATTAAAAATCTGGTAGTGTATATACAATAAAATAGCATATAAATATGTTACGTGGTTGCTGCGTGCTGGATGGAACGAGACGAGAGACGAGATAACAAGCAAAAGGTTTAATATAATCCTCAGGTAGCACAAGCAGAAACAAGCAGGAAGATCCACACACGTAGTAACCTTAATAAACAACATTAAAGACCGACAGAGAACTCAGGATACAAACAGGCTTATAAAGGGTGTGCTGATTACCAAGACAGGTGAATGGGATGACGTTAACAAGGGTTAAACCAAAGCAGACAGATCGACGGGGGAAGACAATGGGAGAAACCAAAACAGTCCAATAAACAGAAACACAAGGAGACATGTAACATTACTCCCCCCTCCGAATAGGCGCGACCTCACGCCGTAGGAAACAAAAAACAAAATAAACAAGAGGGGCGAAAAAACAGCAGCAAAACAGAGTCCATGTGGGGGGGAGGCTTCGGCGGAGGACGGAAAACAAAAAACAGAGTCCTTAGAGTCCATGGGGGCGACGAAGGTGGGAGGAGCCAGGGAGGAAACAGGAGGGACCCGAAGCAGGAGAAGCAGAGGGAGACCCAGACCGCAGCCATGATGACCCACGGTGGAGCCGATGGAGGGAGGAGCCATGGTGGAGGAAGGGCTGACGACTCCAGGGGGCCGACCGACAGAGGCGGAGCAGCTGGCGGAGGAGCCCGAGGCGGAGACGGAGAGCCGAAGATCCAGGGCGACACCGAGGATCCGGAGGGCCAAGGCGGAGCCCTAGGCTCTGGCGACCAAGGCGTAGGCGGAGATCCGGAGGTCCGCGGCGGAGCCGGAGCGACAGAGGATGGAGGCTGTGCCGGAGGAGGGAGGAGCCCAACAGAGCCGGTGGGATGGAGCGACGAGGCAAAGCCGGAGGAGTGGAGTCCCGAGGCGATGGCGGGACGACGACCGACCAAGGCGGAGCCGGAGGGACGAGGGAGCCCGGTGGAGCTGGTGGGCCGACGGGCGACGGTGGAGACGAGGGCGCTGAGAGCCGTGGTGGAGCCGCAGGGTCGGAGGGCCGAGGCGGAGTTCTGGACTCTGAGGCTGGAGGCGGAGCTGAGGGATCCTCCAGCCATGACGCCGATGAAAGCTGGCAGACCCGCGGCGAGCCCACTGCACAGGTGGTGGGCTGAGGGTGAGCAGAGGGGCTGTCAGGGGACAGCGGTGGCCAGACAGACCGAAGAGGGGGTGGGTGGGAATTCCATATCAACAGATATCTCATGACAGGTAGGTATTTCTGTAGAAAAGTCTATTAAATCCTCAGAGTTGGTTTCCAGAACTTCAGTAAAGAAGTCAATCAAGTCCCCAGAGTTCAGTTCAAGCTCACCCCCAGCGGTGGTGCAGTGGGCAGGGCTCTCCATAGCCCTCTCTTGCTCCACGCAGCACTCCACCGTAGCGGTAGTCGTAGCCGGCTCTCGCACCTGGTCGGACGTGTAGGGCTCTGGCTCTGTGGCGATCCTTTGCTCTGTCGCTCGTGGCTCTGGCTCGTCATCCGCGGTGGGCTCGGGCTCATGCTCCGCATGTCGGGGTGAGGGTTGGCTGGGTTCTGGGTCTGGAGTGGGGCTGACGTCCTCCTTGACGAAGTCAATAGTCCATGACGATCCACAGGACGCCAGCACCCACTCGATGTAGTCCGGCAGGCTCTCTTGAGGACCCTCCCCCGGATAGCAGCCCCTTCGTGGTGGTGTTCAGTCCTGCACGGTAGAAAGTGCAAAGGCTGCTATCCGGGAAGTGGGAGTGTTCTGCCAGGAAGATGTAATCACGGGTGTGGTCCTCAAGAGAGCGTTCCCCCTGCTTCAGGATGATGAGGAGAACAGTAGGGTCCATAATAGAAAATCAAAAAGAAAAACACTGAGAAACAAGAAAAAAAATAAACGCAGGGGAATAACGCCGGTTAAACTGTTGTAGGTCGGTCTTTCTGTTACGTGGTTGCTGCGTGCTGGATGGAACGAGACGAGAGACGAGATAACAAGCAAAAGGTTTAATATAATCCTCAGGTAGCACAAGCAGAAACAAGCAGGAAGATCCACACACGTAGTAACCTTAATAAACAACATTAAAGACCGACAGAGAACTCAGGATACAAACAGGCTTATAAAGGGTGTGCTGATTACCAAGACAGGTGAATGGGATGACGTTAACAAGGGTTAAACCAAAGCAGACAGATCGACGGGGGAAGACAATGGGAGAAACCAAAACAGTCCAATAAACAGAAACACAAGGAGACATGTAACAAAATACTATATATATTAAATTTTTAATATTTAATATATTGCATTGTTAAATAAGCACGCAGATTGTCAGGACAACAGAAAACTGGTTCTAAAAGACTGTTTCATTTACACACCAAGGCCTAAATATTAAACTTATCTACAAATCTAATATTCATTTGCCGCGTTCCAGAACTGGTTTTTCCTTTAGGAAATGCAAATTTAGTTCATTACTGCTTTTCCAGACAGGATAGTGTCACATCAGCTGCCCAAAACCCATTCCTCTGAAGGAAAAGATGGCAAAGAAAAACTACAGTATGTGTTTTTTTCCTGCATTTTCAGTTCATTCTGACAAGCCAAGCCAATCTGAGTGTGTATTTCAATAAGTGCGGACAGAGGTGAAGAAAAGATATGACTGACAGAACATAATGTCATTACATTTCATCTTCTCCTCAAGCTTCACTCTAATAAGCTTCTAAATGAGTCTATCCCAATGCAATCAGCCTCTAATGAAAAGTAGGAGAAAATCATTTTATAGAATTCCTCTCAAATCCTAAGGCCCACTTTACCAGAGCAGATGCATCACCATGGTAACCGCAACATCCTGTCAACCTTGCAACAGACAAGCTGACCGCGAATGCAGACATTTACTTTATTATCCACCCAATTAATGTTCAAAAATGCATCCACTGACTGCGTTGTTCATTTGTGTTTTTTTAGCACCAACTCACTGAAGCAATTATGCAAATCAGGTAATGCCACAACATGCCTAAAAAACAGTGCCATACTTAAACTTTCAGAGAAAAGTAGATGTGAGAGCGATTGTTTCTGTTTTGCCGTAAGTTAATCTCATAAATACTTTCACTGCGCCGTGCACTTTTCTACGAAAAGCAGGAGCATAGCAATAAGCCCCAAACAGCTTGACGACTCAGGCTGCATCTATAAAAGAAATGTGAATTTTTTTAATAAATAAATAAATAAATAAAATGAATAACAGTTTTCATGAACAGCAGAATGGGGCCAAAACAGCTGCTTTGTGTTTGTGTGCGCCTTTAAACTCTGTCCTCTTCCAGCACTCTTGGGTTGGATTAACAGTCTTAATCGCATCAAAACGAGGATAGTCTTATAATCATTCCAGGAGTTTTGGATTTCCATTTATTAGAAACTCTTTTTAGATTCTTTCTGGCCAGAAAAGGCTTTTGCATCCATTCCCATCCACCTCTAATCTTTTTTCGTCCCACATGAGCGGTTGGTAATATCCCATAACCTGCACATATCCATCAGCCTGCTTTCTACAGGTACCAATAATAAATCATTAGCCGTGCGACAGACACAATCGCAGCAAAAGCCTCAGCAATGTCACTTTCTCAGGTCTGGTGTTTGAGAGGTGACTGTCACCTTCCGTTTTTGTGCAGGTCTGGACTTCAGCCAGCGCTCCTTTGGAGCGTGGGGTACCTATTTATACCAATTGTCCTCAAAGGACACGTTAGTATGCGTTTTCTATGGATCCACGACCTTGTGAAGGCACTATGCAGCAAACACGACGTCAGGGAGACCTATCCACTATTTTCTCGAACGCGGAAATGGGCGACACTTCCAGTTCATTACACGCTATAACGTTAAGAATAACAACGTGCAGTAAACAGTAAAACTGTTTGTACTACAAACCAGTGTGTATATAATTAAGATAATACATTACAATAATATGATAAGAGACACCAATTTGCAAAATCAAGCAGCAAAACAATGTTTTGTACAGCTAAATATAGCTGGACCTGGATGAGACCGGAAGCCGCGCACATAAAATTTAAAAATGGCTGAGCCTACTCTTACGGAAAGAAAAGGATAGGCAGTAGTGGTTTTGAGTTTAATGTTTTTAAATAAACAGAGTAAGGAGAGATGACTGATAGGATGATGGCGAATGATTTGCGGATCCTAAAGTCCTAATCTAATTTTGTAAAACTGTGTGGTAAGTACTGTCGCTCCTTAGTATAAACAGATTACGTGTGATTGCTAATATCAAAAGTGAAAGCAAAAATCCAACGCGCGTTTAAAAGCTCAATGCATTCAATTTATATACAGTATAACTACCCAACAACATAATTGCAAGAGACAGCATTGAAATATATATTTTCCTCCATCTCGTATTTATTCCGTTTAAAGGTTCCCTACGTCATTTCCTTTCCGAACACAGTATTCGGATTCAGGCACCAAAGTAGCAGGCTGAGCAGATAAACCGACCTAAACCAGACCAAAAACACAGTTTAGACTGGATTAAGCAGCAGTGCTTACAGTTCTGATGTGTAGTTGGAAAAAAGGAAGAAAAGTCAAAGTGTTTCCATAGTTACTAAAGATAGGCACATGATGTTGTACCATGTTTGAGCTTGGAAAAGTACTATATTTCTGCATCTTCAGATATGTTCTCCTCAGAGTCCAGCTGTAATGCTTTATAGTTATGTGTGCCATATAAAAGAAACAAAAATAGATCTTGTCCTCCACCCACATGCCCCTCACATTGCTCCATTCATTTACTTTTCTCCTTTTGTCCTCCCACTTAGATTTAACATTACATCACAATCAAGTGCATTTGTCAGGTGCTGAATGACTTGAATGAAACTTATCGTTAGGGAAGTGAACATCTGGATGGGCATCTCGATATATCTATGTCACCCATATTGATGTTGACCGGACAGATGAATGTCTATTCTATATATATATAGATAGATATAAATATATAAATCAAAAATATTTCATAATACTGTACTGAATGATTTGGCAATGTCATGTGAAGACAGAAGATCTCCCTTTCTACCACTGATTAATAAACTGTAGGCTGACACTAACACTCATTCAGTCTTTCAAATGAAGTCTTGTAAACAGCTGTGTTTGTCTTGCCATGGCAACAGAGCGGTGGTGATGACAGTGCGTGCTATCTCTAAACATATCCAAATAATATCAGAGGGAGGAGCTCTTCTAAATTAAACATATTATCTAAACCCTGACCTTGTGCATCAATGATCCGCAAACTCGAAATCACAATAACCTACTGCATTCACGGAGCTCTGCCTATTGGTGCACGACAAAAACGAAACATTAATAAATAAGTGCAAATCTTATGACGAAAATATGATCACAAAATCAATGAAAATCTGGAGGATTTATATACACACCACATTTTTTGTATACAAACTATATATTTGTGTTTATTTGTATTAATAATTAATAGTTAACTATAACGGTTTAAAATTATTAATATATTTAAAAATGTATTTGATAAATTACACTACCGTTCAAAAGTTTGGGGTCAGTAAGACTTGTAATAGTCTTTAAAGAAGTCTCTTATGCTCATCAAGGCTGCATTTATTTGATTAAAAATATAGAAAAAAAACAGTAATATTGCAAAATGTTTTTACAATATAAAATAATGTTTTTTATTTTAACATACCTTAAAATAGAATTGATTCCTGTGATGAAAAGCTGAATTTTTATCAGCTGTTACTCCAGTCTTAAGTGTCACATGATCCTTCAGAAATCATTCTAATATGCGGATTTATTATTAGAATGATCAATGTTGGATAATATCAACAGTTGTGCTGCCAAATATTTTTTGGAACCTGTGATTTTTTTTTTTCAGGATTCTTTCATGAATAACAAGTTTAAAAAGTACAGTGTTTATTCAAAATATAAATATTTTATAACAATGTAAATTATTTATTATTAACTTTTAATAAACTTTTAATTATTAACTTAATACATCCTTGGTGAATAAAAGTATTAATTTCTTAAAAAAAAAGAAAAAAAAAGAAAAAGAAACAATAAAAATGTACTGACCCCAAACTTTTGAACGGTAGTGTATGTAAAAAATGATTTTAAAATGATAAAATTATATTATTTATTTTCAATTATTTATATATATATATATATATATTAATTGTAAACAATCAGTCATAATTATTTCATAATTGTCCAAACTTATACATGTTTAAACTGTATAAAATTCTACATTATTTATACATTATTATTAAAATGTATTAATATATTTACAATTATATATGTATATTAAACTATTGATCATAATGGTTTCATAATTGTTTAAACTTAAATATGTTTAAAACTGTCTGTATGTGTACATTATTTATACATTTTTCTAATTATAAATATATCATATTTTTTATTTACAATTTTTTAATTATATATATATATATATATATATAATAATTATTATTACTACTTCATTTTATATTGTAATAATCTCATTAATACAAAAATAATCCATTACTTTTATTATAAAAATTATTAGGCTTAATATTTAATACAGTATTAATCTGATAAAATGTAAATAATATTAGATCATTATAAATTATTGTTGCTATTTTTTGTAATATTATGTACAATTTTACATTTTAAATTATTAAAAATTCTAATATATATATATATAATTTATTTACAATTATTTATATAGTCAAAATTGTAAACAGTAAAAAAAGTATGTATGTGTGTGTGCATATATATATATATATATTTTATATTTTTTTTTTACAATAATTTTATTAATTTATTACTATTATTACTTCATTTCATATTGTAATATGAAATGAATATAACAATTATTAGGCTTAATATTAAATAAACATTTTTAATAATAATAACTTCTGTTATTATTTTATATGACTTGTGCTGTAAAGTTGTCTAAAAATGTCTTAAAATATAGCCCAACCTAAAAAGCTTTAGTGACAAACTAACACTTTAAGAGTTAAACGTTTAAGGTACAGCAGTGAAACTACAGCCGTCCTCTCCCGAGACTCCTTTACCTTGCCCAAAGCCTTTAGCCTTTGTTCCTCATTGGTTGTGTTCTCCTGCTCATGGCTCACATTCATTCCTACATCACTCTGTCCTTATTATAGGACATTTAACACATTGCCTTCAGAAAACCTAATGGAAGAAAAATATTTGCTCCCACTTCTCCTGACGAAGCCAACTTTAATATAACAATGACTGTCTGTCTCAAAACCGTGCAGAATAATTCACGTCAGCCCCGAAAGCACAAAATGCATCAGCACTGACAGATTTTCCACAATAATCATGATTAAATCGGTTATTATAAAATGATTCATCGCAGACGACCAGAACACTAACAGAGAACTGACTAATATGTAGTTTCTTCCATTGTTGCTCCTCAAAGAAGCACACCATATGCTACAATAAAATACTGGCACGTTTACAAGACTGTAAACCGTACACAGCCTCAAATGAGTTAAATGATGTCGATTAAATCGATGCTCTATTAGCACAGAGGTTTACACAGTGCAGATTGATTTACCTTTAATTAGCAGTTCTGTGGAGATCAGTGAAAACGTGCTGCTAAATTTATTCGGTGTGGTTAGAGAGCAAGATGCTGGCTTCAGATCACTAATTTAACCCATCTGTCTCACAAGAACCAAAAGCTTAAATCTAGTAGCTGTCGAGTTTTTTCCCTTGTCATTTTGCCAAATCAAGGACAAACTTTACAAAAAAAAAGCTTTTCATTTCCTGTCAGTCCCCAGGAGAGCACTGCTTTGGTTTTTGTGGCAGAAATTCACACTTTCCCACAACATCACTCACCAATCTGGCTTTCAAAGTTGATCTCTTCCTCCTCTTTCTTTTTTTCCATCTCTATCGCAGAATGTTCTTCCAGGCAGCTGGTGATCTTGATAAAAGCCAGCTCCACTAACAGGAAGGTGAGGAGGAGGTCTTTTCTAAACTGTATTTCACCTGACAAACTTTGGCAAAGCAAATCCCTCCCTCAGGTTCCATATCTCTAGTCTTTCCATTTCTCTTCCTTGCCATCTTTATCTGTCTCTCTCTCTCTAATTACCTCCGTTTCTTTCTGTCGCTCTTTATATGTGGTGTCCAAACGGTTGGCCGCAGTAAAACTTTACAGCATATGGGCTGCTTAGGGGCGATGAGAAAAACAAACACTAACCTTAGATATATAAAGCTAATAAGGATAGCATGTAACATATATGATAAGACATCAAAATAGTTATCCTCTTGGATGTTTGACATCAGTTTTGGTTTGATTTTTCGTTCACTCTCATAGTCTGAAATGTATCCTCCTCACCCATTCATTATTTCCCCAGACCTGCTGTTTCTTCAAGAGGTGTGTCATTCTGCTCAACGAAAAAAGAGCTGCAGATCACAAGCCTGTCACACTTGCCTGCTGGGGAACATGAGATGCCACCAACATCTTCATGAAATAATGATGTGGTGCAGAGCACAAGATGTGTGTTCATTCATGCTTATGCCCGTCATCAGGGTCTAAAATTCAAATTTGGCAAGTGTAGTTGACAGGTAGCTTAAAGGGATAGTTCACCTCAAAAGGAAAATGATGTGATTAATTACTCACCCTTGTGTCGTTTCAAACCCGTAAGACTTGTGTTCATCTTCAGAATACAAATTAAGATATTTTTGATGAAATCCGTGAGCTTTCTGACACAGACAGCAATGCAACTGACACATTCAAGGCCCAGAAAGTTAGTTAGGACATCGATAAAATAGTCCATTTGACATCAGTGGTTCAACCTTAATTTTATGAAGCTATGAGAATGCTTTTTGTGCACAAAGAAGACAAAAATAATGAGTTTATTAAATAATTTGTTCTCTTCCGTTTTAGTCTTTGACACACATTAATGAGAGTACCACGACAGGAATTACAGGTTTGGAACGACATGAGGGTGAGTAATTAATGACAAAATTTTATAGGATTTTTATACAGAAATGAATTTCCACTTCAATATTAAATTTTGGATCCTACACTATCAGTCAAAAGTTTTTGAACAGTAAGATTTTGAAGTTTTTTAAGAAGTCTCTTCTGCTCACCAGGCCTGCATTTATTTCATTCAAAGGACAGCAAAAATAAAATTTTGAAATATTTTTACTATTTAAAATAGCTGTTTTCTATATGAATATATTTTCAAATGTAATTTATTCCTGTGATTTCAAAGCTGAATTTTTAGCATTACTAGTGTCAAATGATCCTTTAGAAATCATTCTAATCTGTTTTGCTTCTCAAAAACATTTTTTTTATTATTATTATGTTGAAAACAGCTGAACAGAATTTTTTCAGGTTTCTTTGCTGAATAGAAAGTTGAGAAGAACAGCATTTATCTGAAACAGAAATCTTTTGTAACATAATAAATGTCTTTATCATCACTTTTGATCAATTTAAAACATCCCTGCTAAATAAAAGTATTAATTTCTATAATTTTCTTTCCAAAAAATGGTTTAAATGGTATAGTGTATAATGTTACACAAGCTTTTTATTTCAGGTAAATGCTGATCTTTGGATCCTTCTATTCATCAAAGAATCCTGAAAATAAATGTACCCAACTGTTTGATAATAATAATAATAAAATGTTTCTTGAACAGCATATTAGAATGATTATTGAAGGACATTTGACACTAAACACTGGAGTAATGATGCTGAAAATTTAGCAGAAGAGGCTTTTTAAAAAAAAAACATAAAAAATCTTTTGAGTGGTAGTGTATTTGTACATGCAATATCATCAATAGTTGTCCGAAGAAGAAAAAAGACTGAATTGCTGAGCATTTTCTGTTTTTTCCTTTTTCAGCCAACACTTTTTTGAAGCTTAACCTCATCAGGTCTTCCTCGGGCTGTGCTGACAGAAACATTCGCTCATGTGCGATCAGATACTGCTGCATCTTCACTATTTCACATGTGCAGCTCATCAAAACGAATCATGCTCATTTGTGGCAGAGTTTCAGAGTGAGTGGTGAATATGTGTTTGTTGCTGTGGTTGTGACATTTTAGATATTTTAATAACTGAGCAAATGTAAGCCATTAGATGTGAATATGATATCAAACTGTAACCGTGTGTTGGGGAGAGAAAGAGATTGAGAAGGAGGAAACACTTGTATAAAAGTTACTGTGTGTATTCATGGTGTGCATGGAAGTGTATCGTGTGTGTCATGCGGACTGCAGAGGTGTGTCATAATGCAGCTGTCCTGCTTCAGGTGCTCGATGCAGTATTGCGTATTGCAGTAGCGAAGCATTCTGCTGCAAAGGTGTGTGAGGGGGTTTCAGTGAATGAACTCGGGACAGTTTCAGTGGAAACTCAATGTACAAGTGTGAGATAAAAACATGCAAGTGCAACCATGGGTTTTTAGCTTGCTTTTTATCATGACTTGTACAGTTGAGGTCAAAAGTTTACATACACCTTGCAGAATCTGCAAAATGTTCATTATTTTACCAAAATAAAGGGGATCATACAAAATGCATGTTATTTTTTTTATTTAGTACTGACCTGAATAGGGCATTTCACATAAAAGATGTTTACATATAGTCCACAAGAGAAAATAATAGTTGAATTATTTATTTAGGTTAACATACACTTGATTCTTATTACTGTGTTGTTACGTGAATGATCCCCAGCTGTTTTATTTTGTTTAGTGATAGTTGTTCATGAGTCCCTTGTTTGTCCTGAATAGTAAACTGCCTGCTGTTCTTCAGAAAAATCCTTCAGATCCCACAAATTCTGTGGTTTTTCAGCATTTTTGTGTATTCGAACCCTTTCCAACAATGACTGTATGATTTTGAGATCCATCTTTTCACACTGAGGACAACTGAGGGACTCATATGCAACTATTACAGCAGGTTTAAATACTCACTGATGCTCCAGAAGGAAAAAACAAACAAAAAAAAATGACGCATTCAAAACGGGGGGTGAAAACTTTTAAACACAATGAAGATTTGTACATTTTTCTTGTTTTGCCTAAATATCACCTTTTTTTCATTTAGTACTGCCTTTCATAAGCTACAGAACATACTTACATGTTTCCCAGAAGACAAAATAAGTTAAATTTACCCTAATCTTCAAATTGCAAAAGTTTTCACCCCCCAGCTGAAGCATCAGTGAGCGTTTTAACCTTCTGTAATAGTTGAAAATTAGTCCCTCAGTTGTCCTCAGTGTGAAAAGATGGATCTCAAAAATCATACAGTCATTGTTGGAAACAGTTAAAATACACAAAAATGCTGAAAAACTATATTTCAATGGATGTAATGCTGTACCAGGTGGGCTACTGAGCAAGTTTACTATGTCAGAAAAGCCATACATATGGATCTGATTATGTGATGCATATATTTACAAATCATGCACTGTGATAAAAGTGCATTGAGGTCATAACATAGTTTTGTTTGAGGAACTGTGCAAAAATAAGTCATTATTAATCGATAATCTGTGTGAAAAAGAATAAAAGTTGTTGTTTTACTGTGACTAGTGTTTAATGTAGTTAGAAACTGCAGTCAGTTGTATTTATAGGTAGGTTTTTGGAGAAATGTAGGTTGAGGAACATTATTCCAGTAACCCTAGGTTGAAAAAGTCTGTATTGTGCAATTCATTTTAATAATAAATCACCAGTAACTGACAATATCTTTCTTGTTTTTCAAACACGAACAGATGGAAAATTAGAAACAGTAACAGTTTAAAGTTTCATTTTATATCCTTGATTTTTTCAGAATGACCTCATTTAGAAATTCATTTAGAATCTTCAAAACCTGGATTGAGCCATTGTGTTCCCATAAAGTCTGATTGATTATTTTAGGATTTATATTAATAAAAATCAATTCATGATGTTCTTTTAGTTTATTGGTTTTAAGAGAAACATACGTTTCTTGTTTCGCCACAGCTCAGCATACGGGCCTTTAATAATAAAACCTTAAATGGCATCTAATAAGAGAATTTTGATTCTGAATTTGGGAGTTTGTCCAATAATATGCACACACTTTCATGTCTTTACTAAACATTTAACATATGAATGTATAAATCTAATCACACAACTAACACAGAGACCTTCCTTCATCCTGCACTGACCAATGTTCACCTTGCATCTTTTTCATTAAGCGGCCAGTCATTTATATGACCTTTCTAGCTCTTATGCTTCTGTTTTATATTTCAGCTTCACACAGAGATCAAGCAGCATAAATGCGATACTGATGCTTTACAACCGAGAGGGCTGAACTGAACTGTATTACTATTGGGTTTTGAATGTTCTCACTTGGGTCATATGAGGACAGAAAGATCTTGACCTCACGCACACACATGCTATTCATCTCTCTCTCTCTTTTTCCATTTTCTATCAGGAAGGGAAGGTCTTTGTCCATGGAACGGGTGATTTTGAGGTACACTGAGAAGGACGATTGCGTATGTGTGTGTGTGTTAGGGAAAGACCGGCTGATTGAGCTCTAGCGAGCTGTCAGAATCACACCCAGACCATCCCTCATTAGTGAGCCAATACTGACCTTCTGCCTTCAACTGCTGGACTATATCCAGATCCTGCTACACATGTCGAAGAACTCACCCACTCACTCTCACACACACACACACAGATTCAACAGCATTCACCCACTCACAAACACACACAACACACACACATAGAGGTTTCAATCATGTTTTCTATCTATCTATCTATCCATCTAACCAACTATCTTTCTATCTATCCAATATCCAATAGATAGATAGATAGATAGGTACCAATAAACAAATTATTTTCTCAAGTTAGGGCTGAAGATTCAAATTTTATACTATGTAAATAAAAAAAAAAAAATCTAAATAATAATATTAATAATAATAATAATAATTTTCATACGTTAACAAAAAACACTAAACAACCATTTTAAATACAAGTCAATTTACATTAAGTAAATTTAGTGTTCAGCATAAAAAATAGATATTCATTTAAAAAAAAAATTCTGGAATTATTAAATTATTAGTGTTTTTAAAAATTAACTTTAAGTGAGTAGTAGTTGATGGCAAAAGTAAAAACAGACCGAAATTAACACACATTATGAAATATTTAATAAGTAAATACAATATGGGCTAATATCGGTAAATAAAAACAGTAATATCAGACATCAACAGATATGTTACCAAAATATTTGTTGTGAAATTATTTTTGCAGGAAATATTAAATTATTAGTGTTTTGAAAAATTAACTGCAAGTGAGGGTTAGTTAATAATAATAATAATTTTCATAAATTAACAAAAAACACTAAGCAAGTTATTTTAAATACTACCAGTGAATTCACATCAAGTAAAATTACACTGTGCAGTGTGAAAAATAGATACTCATTTTAAAATTATTTTTACAGGAATTATTCAATTATTTGTGTTTTTAAAAATTAGTGAGTTTTAGTTGATATCAAAAGTAAAAACAGACTGAAATTAGCATAAATAAATGGGCTAATAACAGTACATAAAAACAGTAATATCAGGCAACAAGGGATATGTTACCAATATTTTCATTGTGAAATATTTTTAAAGGAAATATAAAATTATTAATGTTTTAAAAAATTAACTTCAAATGAGTGTAAGTTAATAAATTAAAAGTAATTTAAATACTTTTAATAATAATAATAATAATTTTCATAAATTAATAAAAACACAAAACAATCACTTTAAATACTAAAAGTGAATTTACAGTGAAATTACAGTGTGCAGTATGAGAAACAGGTATTCATTTTAAAATAAGTTTACAGGAATTATTAGTATTTTTTAAAATTAACTATATATATATATATATATATATATATATACACACATATACATATACATATATATATATATATATATATATAGTTATACATACATACATATATATATATATATATATATATGTTTATTCATTCATTCATTCATTCATTATTATTTATTTATTATTTAATTTTGCTCAGAAATGTAAAATCTTAGAAAGTACTTCAAGCAAGCAATTTATCATTTAAAAGATTCTCTGCATTTTTAAATTTTAATTCAAATTTTACAAATACTTAACATGTCTCATGGGGACCAGTGACTGCTACACAATGTAGGTGAATTCAGGTTTTACTATCCTCACAATATAGACAAAACCTAACCCACACACACACACACACAAACCTCCCTCCCTCTGCCTCTCGCTCTCTCACTCGCTCTGTCTGCGCTCAGTTTAAGTGCAGGGACCCAGCGCATGGAAGGTAGAGGGCAGAAGTGCGTGTTTCCTCTCCTCCCCTTTACCTCCGTTCATCTTTTCCTCCAGATGACAGGCTGAACGCTCAGTGGAAACAGCAGGATGAGTGTGTACCTGTGCGTGCGTGCCGTACTCCATCGGAGAGTCTCATTCAACATGCTGTAACATCAGGCAAACTGGCTCTACAAGAGAGAAAGAGACACAGAAAGAGGTAAGACTGACTCTCTGCTTCTCATTAACACAAAATATGTTCTTTCTGTTTTCAAAAGCGTAGGCAAATGTTGAACTCACATGTGCTAAACTTGGAACAGACCTTCAGGTTTTTTAAACTCGCAAACAAGTTGTGGTGCATTTATGATATTTAAACACTGAATGGGTGGAATTGACTGGAACGTTGTTGTTAGGTCACATGATATTAATACATCAGGGCTTTAAGCTTTACATAATTAGACAGGTTGAAGAGGAACTGCTAATGATTTGTGTTTCCTGAGTGTCTGAATTGCTCAGCACTGGAAAGGCAATGTCAGGAGAGATGGTAACTTGGAAACAAGCGAGTTTTTTGTTTTTACAAGGGATCATGGGGAAGTGTAATGAACTTGTCTTAGTCAACAGCAGATGGGCATCCATTCAGCCTCTGTGTGCGTTTGTGGATGACACAAGCATCCCAGCAGCACTTCACAACTACTAATTGGGTTCCCCACCTCTGTGATTTCTCAGACCGTGTGCGAGTCTGCGTGTGTTTGACAGCTTGCTTGTCTGGGAGAGGTTGAGATGTCAGTTGGTATACTCAAGCATACTTTAGTTTATCAGAATGCGTCCTCAGCTGAGAAGCGATGAGTGATTTTGGACGGACCCCTGAAGCTGGCTTTTGCAGAGTGCAACAGCGTGCTGTCAGAAACCCTCACAGCTTGATCAGACGCATCTACTGTCAACATGACCAGAATACTACTGCTCTAAGCTTTTTCTAAGGTTTGGATTATTAATTTTAATCATTAAATTAAATAACTGAAATAATAAACTGATGTAATTTCTTTAAAACATTATCATTATATATTATAATGTTTATATAATATTAATAATATTTATTAATAAATCATTTAAATTCATTATGAATCATTTTTCATATAATAATTTGTTATTTATTTAACCATTTTTTAATTATTGTATTTAAATATTTAAAATTAATTTTAAAAAATTTTAAATCTAAATATTAAACCTAATTCAATTAGGGGATAATGAACAGTTGGTCATTATCCCAAAATATTTCTCTTAACATTAAATATTAATTATACTACTATTTGTATATATTTATATACATATATAATTGTATAAAACTTAATGCTAAATTAATTATATTTCATAATCATATCTGTACATTATCCTGTGTTGCATTTCTTAATAAAGAAGACAAACAAAATGTAAAATAATATAATAATAGTAATAATATTATAGTAATATTAACACTGAAGACCTCTGAGCAGCATTATTTTAGTATTATTTATATGCTATTATAGTATTTATTCTAGGGCTGTCAAGTGATTAATTGCAATTAATCACATCCAAAATAAGTTTATGTTTACATATTATATGTGTGTGTGCTGTGTATATTTATTGTGTGTACATAAATACACACACATACATGTATATTTAAAAAACAAAAATATTTAGATGTATAAATATACTTGGATATAATTTAGATTATTTATAAATATAAAAATTTTATATATAAATTAAAATATTTTTCCTTAATATATACATGTAGATGTGTGTATTTCTATATACATAATAAATATGCACAGTACACACACATATAGTACATAAACCTTTATTTTGAATGTGATTAATCGTGATTAATCATTTGACAGCCTTAATTTATTCATATTTTAAATGAGCCATTATTTAATATTTTTATTTACATTCATTTTAGTTTAATTTTTAATCATTTTGTTATGTCCCTTTGTCATTTACGTTCAGTTTTTATTTCAGTTTTAGTAATTGCAGTACTTCAAAACTTTTTCCAGTCAGTTGCTGTTATCATTTTTTATTTTCACTTAGGTTTTTCAGCTAATATTTAGATTTTATTTAAACTTTATAATAAAGTAAGCTTTAATACTATTTTAGTAACAGTAATAACACTACACTATAGAGCTATCACTAATGGTTATTTTGGTAATCATGTAATCGGTCGATTATTCTGACGATTAATTGAGTAATCGGAAAATTATTATAAATTTTTGTGGTAATAAAAATAGACCTAAGTGAACAATATCCTTTAAAATGACATAAATGCATATATAATAGCAATGAGGCAATAAATGGTTCAAATAAAGTGTCAAGAATACTGCTGTCAATCGCGATTAATCGTGATTAATTGCACACAAAATAAAAGCTTTTGTTTACATAATATATGTGTGTGCCTGTGTGTGTTGTGTATATTCATTATGTATATATCAATAGACAAAGTTTATATTTAGAAAATATTTATGTATACTCTTATACATGTATATATTTAATATATATACATAACCTATTTTTCAAGTGTGTGCATTTATATATACATAATATACACAGTACACGTATATTATGTAAACAAAAACTTTTTTTGGACGTGATTAATCATGATTAATCGCAATTAATCATTTGACAGCACTAATCAAAAGCAAGTAATCATATAGTTTTATTGAACAAAACTGTTAAAATACATAATGTAGCCTACATTATGCAGTATAACAAATGACTGCAGAGGGCGCCAACGGCCTGACAACTGTTTTTACACTTCATGGCACAATCTAATCCTTGTTTAATATTGACTAAACAACATTTAATTCAAATGTCCAGTTAATCTTTAATATTTGGCCATTTCTTTACGACAAAAATGCTACAGCCACTGTAATTTCTTAAATATGGGAATATCAAAATAATTGCGATGAACAGTTAGCATATTGAGAAAGATATTGATGTATTCTCCTGTGTTTGCGTACATTTATAAATTATTTGCCTTATAAATCCAATGAAATGGCAACGTTGCATTCCCAGATGAACATTATAATAAACCCAAACTCACAGCAATATGAAGAGATGGAGTTTGAGACGCTCCACACATGTAAATAATAACAGTTTGTGTGGAGCAGCATTTACTGTGAACGCGTGTTATTAATAAAAGCGCATATTAAACCTGCATCGCATATATTTATTTAACCGAATCGTAGCATTTGTAAATGCACAATAGCATTATGCTTATGATTTTTAAATAGGTTTATTATATCATGCAGTCTTGGAAAACTAATGCATTTCATGGATTCTCGTCAATTTTGTCAGTCACTCGACAAGGGCAAAATGCATTCGACGATTTTTCTTTAAATCATTTGTGATATTAAATATCATTTGTTGATCTGTAATAGCACATAAACATGTCCCCGAAAGGAAACGCCTCAGCTTGGGTAGATGAGCTGATGCGTTTTCTCACAGCGGGTTCAGGTTTTGTGAATCAACCTGGTTTGCCAGCAAGGGGTTTTAAACACTTTGCAGAATGCTGCATTTTTATTTAGTCTCAGACCTTTAGGAAACACTGTCTAGAAAATGTTCTCTCTGTATCAGAAGCCAAATTTAGGTCCCTAATTTTAGTCTCGACACGTCATCTCTCTTAGGTGAGAAATACATTTAGGAGGAGAACAAAGGGGCTAGTATTAATGAGAGCCATATTTCAGCCCTCTTTTGCCCCAGCAGCATTGGTTATCTGCCTTTCACAGGGACGGAGACAAAAAGAGATTCTTTTCAATTACAAACATTCCGCTCTTGATGTCTCTGACCAGTTTGCTTTGAATGCATGACTTGAAAGGCGAAAATCTTCTCATTTTCTGAGATCCACCCAGAGTCTGCCCCAGTATTACACCTGATGCTCTGCTTTAAACAGCAATCCGCCCAAGGCACTAATCGCTTACGGCTAAGAGCGGTCGATCAAACTGCAGGTAAGTCTTCCCTCGGGGTCACGATGTACACACAGGGCCATCTGAGTCGCTTAAAGACAATGTGCTTTAATGTGTTTAATGAATAAGCCTTTCTTTATCATACTCACATTAGAGCAGAAAACTGACACAGAGGAGCAATAAAAGAGCTCTTTAGTACACAGCAACTAAAGCCATAGAGGAACTCAACTGGACTGAGAATTAGGTAAATGGACAGAGAAAGAGAGGATATGAAAGCTATTTGCAGCTATTGATCTTTCATTTAAAAGGATAATCAGTGCATAAAGGGTGAACCTTTATGATTGAAAAATATAGGTAAACAACCAATTTCATGATCATATTCTCCCCAGACTCTTAGATTCTCCCCAGATTTCCCACCAATGAGCCAATTTATGATACTTTTTAAATATACGGTTTTATTATTATTACATACCAAATATGTAAATAATAATATTATCAATAATAATAATAATAATTATTCAGACTCACCTGATTTTTATGTTGTTTTCCCATCAATGAGCCACTTTAACGAGATCTTATTATTGTATAACTTCATTATTATTATTATTATTATTATTATTATAGAAAAATAATTGTTTTATAATATCAAAGAAGCTAATATTTCAATATGATAAATATACTTTTTAATATAAAAACAACATCATTTTGTTATTAGAATATAAATCATCAGACTATTATTATTATTATTACTATTGTATAGTTTAATTTTCTTTATTATAATAGAAAAAATATATTTTGATAATATTAAAATAATCCTATTTTATTATGATAAATATACTTTAAAATAACAACAGTTATTTTGTTATTAAAATATACATTATAAATTATTAATACATGACATTAATAACAATAACAACAACAATTGATTAATTATGATCTTTTTATAGTTTTATTTTCAATATAGACAAATATTTTAATAATATTTAAAATAGTATTCTGTTATGAAATTTTTTTAAATGATAAAATATTCATTGTCATTATATTATTATTATAGAAAAATATGTTTTAATATTAAAATAATCATTTTATTATGATAAAATGATAAATGTACTTTTTAACATAATAATACAATATAATAAATCTATATAAAACAAATTATTAAATACAAAATAATATTAATTAATATTATTATAACAATGTATTAATAATGATCTTTTAATGTATAATTTTATTTTTATAATAGACAAATTATGTTAATAAAAAAATGCATTTTGTTATTTTATTTTTGTTAATACTATATTTAAATATAAATTTTGTGATTAAAAATATTTTATGTGATTATTATTATTATTATTATTGTTATTATTATTATTCCTTGTTTTTTTAGGTTGCTTTCCCATCAATAAGCTACTTTACTAAAATCTTATTGTATAGTTTCATTTTTGTTATTATAGAAAAATTCTATTTTAATCATATTAGAATGATCATATTCTATTGTGATAAATATACTTTTTAATATAACAACAGCCGTCATTTTATTATTATAATATACGTTATTAAATAATATATAAATACATCATCATAATAATTTATTCATTATGATCTTTTAATGTAATTGTAAATATTTTAATAATATTAAAATAGTATTCTGTTATGACTTTTTAAAATAATATATTTGAAGACACATGAAAAAATATTTGATGTCATTATTATTATTATTATTATTATTTGTGGCCATACTGTCCCTAGACTAGAATTTTTAAGTTGTTTTCCCATCAATGAGCCACTTTATTAAAATCTTATTATTGTATAGTTTCATTTTTATTATTATAGAAAACTAATATTTAAATAATATTAAAACAATCATATTATATTATGATAAATATACTTTTAAATATAAAAACGATTATTTTGTTATTAAAATCTAAACTATTAAATTAAAAATACATTTTCATTCTGAAGAGCAAAGGGTAAACTGGAAGCAGAACACACCAAAGGCAGTTCTCTGATGTTTAAGGAGTTTGAAGGAGTCCCTGTGCCATTCTTTGTGATTTTAGGTAAGGGGTATTGATGGTAACTATGGGGATGAGCAGAGAACAGACTGTACCATCTGCAGTGCTAATGACGTTAGTTCATGTTATCTAAATGTACCCTTCCCTCTCTCCTCACTGTTCAACACACATCCCAACACATGAATCCCTGGACGCAGTCTAGAGGGGTTTTTCTTTTCCTTTTTAAACTACCAAAAGCACAAAAGTTAAAATCATCTGGCACAATCAGTGACATTTTGCAAAATAGCTTCCCATTACACTCATAGATTTGCATTTACAAAAATGGACTGCTTTCTGTGAGCTGACAGTCGACTTTATCTTTTCGCGGTAGGGTTAAGGCTAGTTTTTTGCAGCTTCAAATAGCCTAGCCAGGCAAAAAGCAAAAGACCAGTAACTGAGGGACATTGTTGAAATTCTGTATCACTTTGCATTTGGTCCTGCGGTGCTTTTGAATATGAATAACGCGGTTGTAATAGTGCTCTGTAGAGGCTCTTTTTCCACACCAGATCCGTCTCATGTACGTTTCATGTATGACTTTTGAATACAGTAGTACTTTAACACCCATTTTCCTTTACAATGAACATCTATAGAGTCTGTCCAGTCAAATCAGCCACAGGTTTGGCTAGTTAGCATGATCCAAATGAATGGTTTTTGTGGACATTAAATAAGTAGATGTGTATGCTTAGCGAGTAACATATACATATCCTGTGTATATATTTGTATATATTTTCCCCTGCTTGCTACTTCTGCGCCAAAAACTGCCACCGAGATGAATGGGAATGCTAAAGGATAACTCTCTTCAGGTTTTCCAGACCTCCTCTACCCAATTCTGTCAAAAAACTCCCCTTGAAACCGAAAGAACAGAAAGGAACTCGTCTCAAAGGATGATGTTGAATCTTCTCACAGTCTGGCATTGTTTCGTTCTAAACTGACATTAGTTTACAAAGCATTCTGTAATAAAAAATTCACAAGCGACAGAAGATTCACAAACAATTAGTAAGTAGCTACTCTATTATTCAACAGTCAACGGCAGCGGGTGTTTGGATGAGCATATGAACATAAATATTAATTGATCTTCAGAGAGGAACAATGACTAGGAGAATTTTGTGATTCGCACAAGGCAACAGGAGCGTCTCCCGTTCTCTCCTATATTCTCACACGTGTACGAGGGTCCGGAGGGGATGGATAAACACAGGGTAGTGTAGCTCTGGGAGAAGAAAGTCCTTCACACTCTTCTCAGCTTCTGTGAAGCGCTATGTGATGTACTGCCAGGAGAGCCACTGCTAGTACATTTGGACACAAATGTCAGAGATTTTAGAGCCATATGCAGCACGCTTCTGTTTCTGAGGGACTCGTCCATCTGAGGAACACATGCACTGTAGCTTTCTTTGTTTTTAATTTTGCTGAAAATACTAAAAGGTTTTAGGTTTAAATGGGGGAAATCACTGTTTCAACTGTAAAACAAGAGCCATGCAGAATACTACAACTGAATCTTGTTTTATAAAGAAGAATGATAAATATCATTAATAAATATTTTGATAAATGCCTTTTTTCCCAATAGAACATGCCTATACAATGGTCTTTTGAACTCCAATGATTTTCACTGTATGGACAAAAACAGTTAAAACATTGTAAAAGAAAAGAAAAGAAAAGAAAAGTTAATTATCATTATTAAATGCGTTGGACCCCACAGATTTTCACAGTATGGACTACAAGAGTTAAAACATTCTTAATAAAATAAAATAAAATAAAATAAAAGTTAATTATCATTATTAAATGTGTTGGACCCCACAGATTTTCACAGTATGGACTACAAGAGTTAAAACATTCAAAACAAAATAAAACAAAATAAAATAAAATAAAATAAAATAAAATAAAATAAAATAAAATAAAATAAAATAAAATAAAAAAATGAAATGAAATGAAATGAAATGAAATAAAATAAAATAAAATAAAATAACATAACATAACATAAAATAAAATAAAATAAAATAAAATAAAATAAAATAAAATAAAAAAATGAAATGAAATGAAATGAAATGAAATGAAATGAAATAAAATAAAATAAAATAAAATAAAATAAAATAAAATAAAATAAAATAAAATAAAATAAAATAAAATAAAATAAAATAAAATAAAATAAAATAATAAAATAAAATAAAATAAAATAATTATCATTATTAAATGTGTTGGACCCCACAGATTTTCACAGTATGGACTACAAGAGTTAAAACATTCTTAACTATTTTATTCTTACTAATTGGAATTTATTAAATAATATTATAATTATACTAAATTAAATATATCATAATATGTAGAATGTTCAAATCAATAATACATTATAAATAAATCAGCATATTAATATTACATTAGTCCTGTCAAATCGATTAAAAATGCTGTCAATTTAAAAAAATAAATAAATAAATACATGGACATTATATTAAATTAACTTTCATTATTAAATCTAATATAAAATGGACAATTTCATTAAATAACTCATAATTAAATAATTATCCAATTTATAATTAAAGTAATATAGCATAATAAATAAATATATTACTCATTTATATAATATATTTTAATATGTTTATTATTGGTAACTGGAAATTATTAAATAATATTATAATGATAATAAATTAAATATATCATAATATCTAAAATATGTATATGCATAATATTCTAATCAATAATAATACATTGTAAATAAATTAACATTAATATTACGTAAGTGCTGTCAAAATATAATAAAATATATATAAAAAATAAATAAAAATTTAAAATTAAAAGTCTGTGTTTACATAATATATTTGTGTGTATGGTGTATATTTATATATGTATATAAATACACACACATGCATATATACATTTAAGAAATATATGTAATATATATCATGTAAACAAACTTTTTTCAAATTTGGGATGCGATTAATCGCAATTAATCAATTTGACATCACTATATATAAAACACTGAATATTATTTTCATTTTTCAAAGCAGATTAAAAAAAAATTTCCTTTTATCGCTGATGTTGTTTGTTTTGTTTTGTCTAGTCCATACAAAACTCCACTGACTTTTACTGTGGACAAAACAGTCTTCAAAATATATTTTCCGCATTACACAGAAGAAAAAGTCTTTTTAGGTTTGGAACGGCATGAGGGTGAGCAAACAATGACGTAATTTTCATTTCTGGATAAACTGTCCCTTTATTGTCCGCATACTTTCTGAATGTCTCCACGAGTTTCCACGGTAACACTAAAGCTGTCGGCATGTGCGTAGGACAGTGTTTTTTTCCACCGTATGTTTTTTGTTTTCTGCTTTTAGCATATAAAAGTGCAACTTCGGTTTCATCTGAGCCGCATAGCAGATGTTCGCTATCTCCTCAGACCTCGCCGAGTATTAAAGGAAAAAACAAACACAAACAGAGCTGCTTTCTTTATACGATTACGATATGAAGATATCAGCTTTGACTTAAGGCGTAATGACTGAGTAAACAGTCATTACCTCATTTCGAATTCAGAAAAAGCGGGAAATCTGATTGTCGACACTCAAGGGAGTTTTATGATTCGGTAACTGCACAGAACTGTATATGTGACTCCTGTAAAAACATGAGGCCATATATAACAATCCACAGCGTTATTGATTATTTCTACAAACATACAAACATTATTCCTAATCTGTTACCAGGAGGATCTGAAATCAAATCTAAAATACCAAATATGTCTAGAAGTGAATAGTTTATCTGTGCCACGGGCTTGTGCGAATATGAATGCATACTGATACACATTATTAGCTTCTGCTGTATTTTGTGTGTAACTGTGTGTGGTTTGTTTCCTCCATGTTGGCAAGAGGGAGTGTTTCTCACTGCCAACAAGCCATTCAGAGGCCCGCATGGGTGACAGAGGCGGATTGGCATGGTGACGTGTTATGACAGACGGCCAGCTTTGAGCGACCAGGCTGTTAGTGTAGCTGTAAACCAAACACAGACATGCTGACTGCTGTATAAACATACAGAGAAAGATAAGAAAGACTGATGATAAATATACATCTGGAGGAGAGACGCGCACATGCATACACACACCAAGCACGTACTCCCATAAGCCCATATGCATTATGCAGTGCAGCTCCATTTAAACAATAGTTGGTTGTGCTTAAGTGCCATATTTCTCCTGAAGATGTCTGTGTTAGGTAGGTCACATGCATCTGTTCCATGTGGTCCTCCTGTCGGCCCCTTTTCTATGCTAGTGTGTGGCATAGTGCTTTCACTATTTTTGCATCATGAAGAACACATACTGTGCACAGTATGAGAAGTTTCTCTATGCATGTGAAGCCTGGGTGACCTACAATATTTGACAAAATATTCCACATATTGTGTAGGATGTAGTGCTCCTGAATACAATATGCTTGACTTTATATTTAATTACAATCCAGGCAGGCAATGACAAATAAACCATACATGATAGTGATTTCATTTATTTGTTTTAAGTTTTACAACTGGACTGGCAGGTTTTATGACTGGAATTTTTTAAACTTTTCTTTTTTAAAATAATTAATTAGTTATTACATTTGATTATTAAACTAATATTAAATTAATAACCGATTGTTAAAGTTAATATTTATTATAGGTAATACATTAATAGCACTATTAATAATATGAATAATATTTTAATAAATAAATTGATATTTATTAGTGCTGTCAAACCATTAATTGTGATTAATCGCATCCAAAATAAAAGTTTTTGCTTACATAATATGTGTGTATACTGTGTATATTATGAAAATATACACTACCGTTCAAAAGTTTGGGGTCAGTACATTTTTATTGTTTGTTTTTTTTTTTTTTAAGAAATTAATACTTTTATTCACCAAGGATGTATTAAGTTAATAATTGAAAGTTTATTAAAAGTTAATAATAAATAATTTACATTGTTATAAAATATTTATATTTTGAATAAACACTGTACTTTTTAAACTTGTTATTCATGAAAGAATCCTGAAAAAAAAAAAAATTACAGGTTCCAAAAAATATTTGGCAGCACAACTGTTGATATTATCCAACATTGATCATTCTAATAATAAATCCGCATATTAGAATGATTTCTGAAGGATCATGTGACACTTAAGACTGGAGTAACAGCTGATAAAAATTCAGCTTTTCATCACAGGAATAAATTCTATTTTAAAGTTTGTTAAAATAAAAAACATTATTTTATATTGTAAAAACATTTTGCAATATTACTGTTTTTTTTTCTATATTTTTAATCAAATAAATGCAGCCTTGATGAGCATAAGAGACTTCTTTAAAGACTATTACAAGTCTTACCGACCCCAAACTTTTGAACGGTAGTGTAAATACACATACAGTATATATTTAAAAAAATATTTACATGTATTTATATATATTTATATAATTGATTTTACATATAAATATTTAATATATAAACATACTTTTATATAACTATATATACACACACATGCATGTGTGCGTATTTATATATACATAATTAGTGCATGCAGTACACACACACATTATGTAAACTAAAACTTTTATTTTGAATGCAATTAATCACAATTAATCGTTTGACAGGTCTAATATTTACTGAAAATTAGTTTATGAATTAATCATAATTATGCTAATATATTATATTCAATACATACTAATATAATTAAACACAAAAGATGTACAGAAATGTACAGATAAAGAAAACTTATTTATTTAATGTTTTATTGTTTGTTTGTTTTGTGATTGAACTGCAAAACATTACAATATTTTTACATTTGACTAAATCAAATATAATTTTTTTTATTAAATTAGTAATGTAATAATAAAATAATTATATTATCTAAAATAATTTTAATATCTTACATATAAATCTATAGTATTTAAATAAACCAAAAAAATTAATAACTGAAAATGAAAGTAAATATGTTTTGAACATTATAGTTTATCAATTAATAATAATTACTTGGTTGCCATAACATGAGGCAATAACCAGAACTTAATTATATAAAGGTATTTATTTACTTAGTTATTTACTGACTTGTTTTTTATATTATTTATTGTTGTATTATTTATTTATTGTTTGTTTGTTTGTGATTGGCTTGCCAAACATTAGAACATTTTACATTTGACTAAATCAAATTCAATTAATAATCAATTAAAATAATAAATTAATGACTGATCAAAAAATCTAAACAATTGACAATTAAATGAATTCATCAATCAAAAATTAAATAATAAATAATCATTTATGTAATTAAATATTAAACAAAATTTCTAAAATATATAAATCTATACTTTTTAAATTGACTAATATTAAATGATATATTTCCTATTATCTATCTTGTTTTACAAAGCGTTGCTTTGTTTGTTTGGGGTTTTTTTGGCACTTTTAGTTAAAGAAACCTAATAGGAAAATACACAAGCCGGATTTGAGCTCATGCCCATGTTGTGTACATGATGTAATAACCACAAGGTCATGGCTTTGACCAAAAAAAAAAGCATGTGGTTACACTGCATGGCCTGCAGTAGCAAGTGTGTTAGTTTTCTATTCCAAACACACCCTCTTTGGTGCATCTTATAGTTTTTTCATATGTGTCTCACGACAGTTGCACCAGGGTTTTGGAGGATATGGAGGCTTTGAAAAGGCTTTAGACAGAGAGATTTGATTTGATATGTTGTATTGGGACTGGAGAGCTTTATTCATATTGCTCGGTTATAAAATGTGCTTTTCATCAGAGAGAGCACATGCAGAGACAAGCACGGACGGAATCATCAATAAGGAATTATCACATTTAATCCTTTGCAACATGCTGTATCTATTTGTCATGAGTGCATATGGTGTGGCATTTTTCAAACTAAGATTCCCCTCATCAATATTCTCAAATCTCAAGTCTTTCTCATTAATCTCGCACAGTTTCCTTTTGACAGCAATAATAAAAGGATCGGTGTAACACCAGCTGTAGCTCCATCTTATCAGATATTGCACATGTAACTCAAGCCCAACAGATGTCTTTGTTCAAATAATGCATGAGTTGCTCACTCCATTATATTTCATGTTGGAACAATATGAGGGTTAGTAAATGATGAGTGGATTTTTAAGCCATTGTTGTCTTGTTCAGAGAATATAAAGTTTAAACACCTGCATATTTGCATGTTTTTGCTTTCAGAGCTTGCAGAATAAAATGAGCACCAGGCGGTGAGAAATGAGCGTGTGTTGACTTTCTTCATGAGGGCTGAGAGATGACCATGAACGGCCGCTGGTCCTTCAACACCCTGGCCGTCATCTTTATCCTGCTGTCCACTGCAGGTAAGACCAGACCAGACCAGACCGGTATTGCATAGGAATATTACTTCCATGCAGGTTTGTGGTTAACATTTGAACACGGTCTCAATCAGTCATGTGCCCTCAGAAATCATGGATTTGAATTTTATGCAGATTGAGTCACAATTTTAAGGATCTGACTTGGCAGAAACTCTGATGCAACTATAACTTTTTCACAGTTACTGATGCATTTGGACTGAGTACCCAACATGAGTCATTTAAGACATTGGCCTAGCTGTTCTTTCTGCCCGGTAATGTGTGCAGTGATTCGTTAGACAAGCATCAAACACAAACAGAGGGTGAAATAATGTCTATGATGTCACTGAAAGCGATTCATGTGCCAGCTAGCATACACAAAATAAACTGAAATGTCCAAAAAAGTTAGTTTACCATTCGTGTAGCATTTCCCAGAAATTTCCATGAAGAAAATGTCAAATTTTGGTCTAGTAATTGCACAAAAACACATATATATGCTGTTAAATCTAGTAATCACGATTAGGCACATCCAAAATAAAAGTCTGTGTTTACATCATATTAGAAAAAATGTGATTAATGGCATGGCACTAATGCCATTAATGATCTGACAGCACTAATGTATATATATATATATATATATATATATATATTTCTTAAATATGTATATGTATGTGTATTTATATATACATATTATATACATATTATATATTATGTAAACAAACTTTTATTTTGGATGCGATTAATCGAAATTAATCGATTTGACAACACTAACATATATGTAAATATTTCTTAAAAATATACATGTATGTGTGTATTTATACACAGTACACACACACACACACACACACACATTGTGTTAAACTTTTATTTTCGATTCGATTAATCACGATTAATCGATTTGACAGCACTAATATATACATATAACGCTGTAGTTGTTTTTGACTGTCACAAAGCCATTTAAAAATAGATGCAGTTGAAGGGAGTTTCGAAGGGAGTTTGATTAACAGGCAATCTGACCAATCATAATGCTAAATCTGCCATTTTTGTCCTTAAACAAACTAGACTAGCGAGTAGATTAACTTTGGTGGACTTGAACTTGAAAAATGGTGTGTATTTACCTCTTTCTGTGGTTGAAACAAGATACCTTCTATCTTCTCAAGATATGTTCATTCATGTTTATTTCATGCTATAACCAGTAAAGAATAAGATGATCAGTTCACATGCTGCTTGAGGTGCTACAGCAATCCGTTATGACGCATTAAAGAGCTACAAAATGCTATTTATTGTTTGAATTTCTTAAAAAAATGACAAAATTTGAAAGCTGAGACTTTGTCTCATATCTAAGGTATCCTGCTCTGTCTTGCCTGTTGCTGCGTTGTTACTTAGCTCTTTGCTCCGCAATGTATTTTTCAGTGTATGAGAAACATGGCTTGTCGGACATAGCAACAGTAAAGAAAGGGGGCAGGTATTTGCGAAGGGAATACATTTTTTTTAATGATCAATAAATTATCATAAAACCCTGATTTATCAAATATGATACATAAAGACATATGAAGATTATTATTTTTATTAATTTATTGCCATTTGTGGTCTGCTAACCATCCTGGAACAAAAACCTGCAAAAGTCTGATTTACTTAACTAGTTAAGAAAATAATAGTTATAGTCATAAAATGATATTCCTGACCCTAAAAGACAAATATATTATTGTACACTATATTTGTATATTCGTATTTTTGATTAATCAACACAAGAACCTCAAGCCTGATTCTGCCATTATATTAAAGGCCAGGGCGATGACAGATGTGTGTTTGGACTGAGCTCTGAAGACTATGCTGTCGTAACAGGATGTAAGAGCGGGACAGGATTTGAATAAGAGAAATATTTAGAGAAATATTTGGGGAATATTTAAACAAATACCTTTTCATTTTGTAGTCCCGTTCACTCGCTCTGTAATGTTTCAAGACAAGAGGAGCCAGACGTACCTCACTCAGGGGGAATTCACTAAGAATGAATTGTGCCTGTTGATAGTCGTTTATTTGCAAATGCTGTTTGTGTTGTTTTAGCACCCGATTCACTAAAGGAATTATGCAAATCAGGTAACGGCCCTAACACGGCCAAAAAAACCCCGGCTGAATGCAATTTGCACAGAGCAATTCCCAGTCTTGTAAGCGAGGTTTGAGCACTAGATAATTCAGGAGACTACCGCAATCTGGAATATTTCACTGTACAGTATTGCTCCATGATGATATATATTTATACACCAATTCAAAACTTTGGATCAGTAGGTTTTGTTGTTGTTGTTTTAAAAGACAATAATACTTCTATAAAGCAAATATGCATTAAATTGTTAAAAAGGACAGACATTTATAATGTTACATTTTTTTGGCTCAAATAAATTTCTTCCAGAATCCAGAAAAAAAGTATTATGGGTTCCACAAAAATATTTAGCAGCACACCTGTTTTTAACAATATAATAATAAGAAATCCTGAGCATAAAATCAGCATATTAGAATGACTTCTGAAGGATCATGTGACACATGTGATCATGAGCCTTGGTGAGCATTTAAGACTAAAAGAGAACTAACTAGTTTTACTAGCTAATTACCTAATATGTATTTATTTATTAATTAATTTGTTTGTTTGTTGATTGATTGATTGATTTAAAAAAAAAAAAAGCAGCCTTGGTGAGCATGTGAGACTTAAAAAGAACTAACTACTTTTTTTAACTAACTAATTACCTTTTATTTATTCATTCATTCATTTATTTTCACATAAAAGCAGCCTTGGTGAGCACATGAGATTTAAAAAGACCTAACATACTATTTTTTACTAACTTCTTAACTATTTATTTTATTTTCAAATAAAAACAACCTTGATAAGCATGTGATAGTGAAAAAGAACTTTAATTTTACTTTATTTTATTATTTTATTTTATTATTTTCAAATAAAAGCAGTCTTGGTAAGCATGCAAGACTGAAAAAGATCTAACTTAGTTTTACTAACTTACTAACTAACTAACCATTATTTATTTTATTTCCAAATAAAAGCAGCCTTGGTGAGCATGTGAGAGTGAACTACAGTAACTTACTAGTTTTACTAACAAACTAACTAATATTTATTTTATTTTCAAATAAAAGCAGCCTTGAGCATGTGACTTAAAAACTTAAACTTAAAAAGAACTACTTTTACTAACTATTATTTATTTTATTTTTAAATAAAAAGAACATGTGAGACTTAAAAAGAACTTACTAGTTGTACTAATTAACTGTTATTTATTTTATATTTTGTTTTCAAATAAAAGCAGCTTTGGTGAACATGTGAGGCTTAAAAAGAACTCATTTTATTTTATAGGTTTTTTTTTTTTGTATTTTTGCTTAAAAGTTGATATTTATATATACATGTAATAATTTTTTGGCTGTTTTTGACTGCCACCAAACAAAAACAGTTTCTATGAACAATTAAATGAAACCAATAGAAATTCTTCAAAGATTGTAAATGCGATGAAAAATATTTTTGTTGTGATCAGTAAATTACCATTAAACACTAATTGATCAAATATGATACATACACACATATGGACATTATTATTATTATTATTATTTACATATTTTGTCTGAAGATTCAATAGACTTTGACTTCTCAAATAGAAAATAGAAAATGCAAATGATTCAAAATGTCACATTTCAATGCATTTAGCATCTGCTTAAACTTCACTGAGAGTGTTTTTGTACTGAATTAGTGCACACTGAAGTGGCACGACCGTTTAGTGAATTCACCCCAGGATATTTCAACAGACAAGCAGAGCCAGATGTATCACACACAGACTTCTGAGATTGTTTATGTAACTCCTGAGCCATATCTTACCCGACACAGACAAGATAAATATCTCAAACGAACCGAAACCGAGTTCTTTTTCTTCACAAACCTAATGGCTGAACGTCATGGAGAAACGGCGCACAGCATCATTCATAAACCATTCTGCTGCCGTTCTCCAGTGAGTGCAGACATGTTAATTCTAACACAGACAGACACAATTACCCAAAAGTAACTTGAGGACAAAGCCCTTTTTGCAAACATCTGTGAATATTTAATATTTCTTTCATGGAATGTTGTTTGCAGTCATGTAACTAGTTATAATGAGCGAGAGCTACAGTCCGCCATCATTATAAAACACAACCAGGTAGATCTGTTCGCTCTGCCAGAAAACACATGCTGACTCCCTTCATCTGCCAAAACTCCCACAAGAGGGTGAACTTTCACCTTTATGAGTCCACACAGCTCGTGTTTGGCTTCATAAGGCATTCTACCCCATCCAAAATCTGCCGTTCCCCGAGGTTAATAGTCATAAACCTATCCATTTATGGTAACGTCAGTATCCTTAAAACATTTAGTGCACTCTCTTGACTGAGCTCACTTCAGTAAGCATAAAAGTTTTCACTATGCATCTTGTGAGACTTTTGTATGCAAAAAGAGACGCCACGGCACGCTTTTTAGCATTCAGACACTAAACTAACACTGAACTATCTGAACGAGCAGAAGTCTGAAGAGGAGCCCTTGCCAAGCCCAGTGTTAAGCAGGACTGGGATCCCGTTCCATGCTTTAAAAAACAAGGAGCTGAATGATTTATGACGTTTGGTTCTGTTTACAGTTCTTGAATGTGCATTCATCCACCAACATGGATAAAACACAGTATTTTTGCACTTGTATGGAACCTGGGAATTCACAAAACACACAGCAAACTGTTTGAGTCTGGTTCTTTTTACTTATTTTCTAGTTTTTTACATGTGTGGAGCATTTCAAACTCCATCGCTGCATATTGTTGTGAGTTTGGGTTTATTAACATTCATCTAGGAATGCAACGTGCGCCACTTAAGCAGTTTTGCAAGATAAATTATTTATAAACCTACGCAAATACAGGAGAATACATCATTATGTTTAATATGCTAACTGCACATTGCGATTTCAAAATAAAAGTTTAAATCCTCGCTCTGTGTTTACATTTGATGTCCACATATTCAAGAAATTACAGTGCCTGTAGCATTTCTAGCATTTCTGTCATATTAAAGATTAAAGTTGCCATTTGAATCAAATGTTGTTTAGTTAATATTAAACAAGGATTAGATCGTGTGGTAAAATGTCAAAACAATCGTCAGGCGCCCTCTGCAGTCATTTGTTATACTGCGTAATGTATGTTAGCTACATTATGTAGGCAATTTTAAAGGGGTCGTCGGATGCTAAGTTCACTTTTACATGTTGTTTGAACATTAATGTGTGTTGGTAGAGTATGTACAAATCTACCCTACAATGATAAAAATCCATGCAGTGGTTTTTAATTAATCTGTAAAAATAATATCCCCTTTTTCAAATCGAGCCGTTCTCAGATGATAGCTGATTGACATGAGCATCCGGAGCAGGGATGTAAGTTAGACAAGAATTGAGCGATTGAGGTGTTGGATGTAATAATGAACATAGTGGTCGTCATTTACTCCCGACATCTGAGCCGCTGAAGATGCAGTAGATTACGTTTGTTTGTGAAGGGAATGCACCTCCCGATCTACATATATCCGTCTGTGTTTGCGCAAATCATTCGTGACCCAGCTTCACTTACAGCAGAAGTGAGTATAAGGGTTTTTTTTATGGATCTCTGCAATCGCCTTTCATAATAATGTGCTAGTTAGCAGGTTTAGCGGCTAAATGTGGTTAAAGTAAACAGGCTCGTCACTCCACAGAGAGAAGAGAGGGGCGGGGTGAGCAGAGCTCATTTGCATTTAAAGCAGCCTCGACTAGAATGAGATGATTTTTGCAGAGCTGATTTTGGCAAGGTAAAATAGTGTTGTTTTACACAACCATTGAGAATTTTTAACCAAAGTATATTAGAGACTTTTCATTAAGACGCTAAAGAATCATATCAACTTGTGGAAAATGGGCATCCGATGACCCCTTTAACAGTTTTGTTTAATAAAACTATATGATTACTTGCTTTTGATACTTTATGTGAACTAATTATTGCCTCATTGCTATTATATATGTATTGTTTGCTTAGGTCTATTTTTATTACTAAAAAAAAATTAATCATAATAATCCAACTACTCGATCAATCATTAGAATAATTAACCTCGATTTCCAAAATAAATGTTAGTGACAGCCCTAACGGCTACTGAATTAATCTGACTCACTCACTGAGCACAAGCCATTAAATCATTATTGCTTTTGACTAGTTGTTCATATAACAGTGTTTATTTACTCATACACATTATGAGTTTTTATGCATAAATTAGTTATTTATACTGTAAAAGTGGCTTAATTATTCAGCAAACAAATAACACTATGTTTTTATTTATTATATATTCACAGGGCCAATTAACAGATTGCATTAACACATAAAAGATAAGAAATGATAAAAAAAGAAAAAGAAAATGAACCATGCATGCTAAAACTGCATTAGATTTATTCACGACTAAAGTTGAAAAATATTCTCATCGTGTCATCAGACTGCTGAAGGCAGTAAATATTACATCACTTATTTCCAAATATTACTTGCACTAACAAGACTGGCACCAAACCAACATTAAGCTGTGGAAGCCTGTTTCCACCTAAAAAAAGTAATCGTGAGAAGTCAAAAAATAATAAATAAACTCACACAGAGGTAAAATCACAACTAAGAGATATAAGGTCAAATTGCAATACACTGTGAGACTTAAAGTCGCAATTAAAATATATTAAAAACAGTAATATTATGAAATGTTATTACAAATTAGATGAGCTATTTTCTATTTTAACAGATTTTAAAATGCAATTTATTCCTGTGATGCAAAGATGAATTTTCAGTACCATTACTCCAGTCTTCAGTGTCACATGATCCTTCAGAAATCATTTCTTTTTATTACCAATGTTGAAAACTGAAAACACTCATCTTTTATATTTAAAAATCGCTATTTAATGCACCCTACATACTAAATGTTTTAGTGACTCTGTGGTCAACTTTGGCCCTCAAAAAGGCAGTCATACATGATTTTAAGGGTTGATGTTATGGTTTCAGACCTGTTGGACAGGACACATCACACATATATTCTCATTTCATTCTCACTTTATTTCTGGTGAGATGAGCATGAACCAAGGTGTTGCCTGTCAGCGCAGAAAACCATAGTGGGTGTTGATCATGTGGCGTACCAAAATAAAAACACTAAATACTCCTGCTGCCACGGTGGAAAAGAGAACGAAAAAATCTCCAACAGGTGGTTTTCATTTCACACCCTAGCTTTTTCTTTTGTTCTTTTTTCCCCCTTTCCAAATATGAGAGACTTGCCTTATTGCCTGACTTTTTGGATACATAGCCTGAGCACTGCCAAATAACTTCCCATGTAATCCTGGGCTCTTTATGGGGTCAAAGGTGGCACTGGAGGGCTCTCTGGCCCACGCTGCTGTCAGCGCTGATTTATTCCGATCATTACCAGCCTCTCTGTATGCCTGCGCACTCACGTAATTGGACGTTTCGGTCATTAGTGAGGGGTCAAATGCGGCAAACATTAAATTGTTTCCTGTGTCATAATATTTTTTGCCTCTCTCATTCAACTTTGATTCACGGCAATTAACGTTAAAAGCTCTTGTGTCTATTCCAGTTCTTGCGAGTCTTTTCCAGGCCTGAACTCCTGCTCTGCTCATTCATTGTTCTGATGTGAATCAGAATAATTGCCTGGAAATAACTGGAAAACGAAATAGTTTACCCAAAATGAAAAATTGCTGAAAATTTACTCACCCACAGGTCATCCAAGATGTAGATGAGATTTAGTTCCTGCCATCACTCGCTAATGGATCCTCGCCAATTTAGCACTGTATTACTTACATACCAATAGACGCTCTGCAATGAATGGGTGCCGTCAGAAATTATTACAATATAAAAGTACATTTAAAAACTTTAATGTTAGGTGGGATTAATTGTGATTAATCTTGATTAATTTAAAACAAATGTGTGATTAATTAGTCTATCTATAATATTGCTTTCCCCAGTAGTTGTTGTTATTTTTTAAAGTCTAATAGATGTTCAAATTAACAGCTCTCAATTATAGTGTTATGTTAAATGGCTATAGTCAATGGTTAAGTATAAGGGAAAATGCAATTAAATATAAAAACATCAGTAGTATTGGTATCAGTAAAACTCACGAATAATCACGATTAATTTCAGAAAAAATGTGATTAGTTATTTTTTTTAGTCGATTGACAGCACTAATTAAAATATGTCATCTATCTAATATTGCTTTCCCCAGTAGAAGTTATTTTTTAAACTGTAATAATTTTTTTAAATTGATAGCCTTTAAACAAATTTTAAGAATTTTTTTGTCTATGTTGTTTCTACATTAATTTTGAGATTGAATGTAAATTATTGCAATATAAAAGTATATTTAAAAACCTTAATGTTAGGTGGGATTAACTGCGATTAATCATGATTAATCACGATTAATTTCAGAAAAATGTGTGAAATATATTAATATAGTGCTGATATAGTGCTGTCATTTTTAAACCTTAATGTTAGGTAGGATTCATTGCGATTATTCATGACTAATCGCGATTAATTTCAGAAAAATGTGATTAATTAGTTAATTTTTTTTTAATCGACTGACAGCACTAATTAAAATATAAGTCCTCTATCTATAATATTGCTTTCCCCAGCAGAATTTGTTTTTTTTTGTTTTTTAAGTCTAATAAATGTTCAAATGATAGCTCTCAATTATAGTTTAATGTTGAATGTCTATAGTCAATGGTTAAATATTAGGGAAAAAATAATTTCTCAAAAACACCAATAGTATTGGAAAATATTATTGGAAATGAATTGAATATGAAATTATTGCAATATAAAAGTATGTTTAAAACTTTTAATGATAGGCGGGATTAATTGTGATTAATTTCGATTAAAAAAAAAAAAAAGTGATTCTAATTAATTGTTTGTTTGTTTTTTAATCGAATGACAGCACTAATTAAAATATAGGTCCTCTATCCATAATATTGCTTTCCCCAGTGAAAACAAAAACTGGTCTTGTCTGAATCAGGAGAGAAATATGCAACAAGTGTAAACAGTTCAAAATTGTTCAAAACAAATATGTTGGTGGACTTTGATGTGAGTGGACAACAGTAGATAGACTTTTTCACTGGAGGAAGTGTTATTACGTGCTCAAATTTAGTCTAGAAGTGACAGATTAAAGTTGAAAAGTCTTAAAGGGATAGTTCACCAAAAAATGAAAATTTGGTCATTAATTACTCACCCTCATTACCACCCACAAGACCTTTGTTCATCTTCAGAACACAAATTAAGATATTTTTAATGAAATCCGAAAGCTTTCTGGCATAGACAGCAACACAACTGACATTCAACCCTCGGAAAGGTAGTAAAGACATCATTGACAAACTGTTGAATAAAATCGTCATTTTTTGTTTTCTTAGCACCCAAAAAGTATTCTCGTAGCGTCGTAAAATTACGGTTGAACCACTGATGTTACGTGGACTATTTTAACGATGTCTTTACTACCTTTTTGGGCCTTGAACGTGTCAGTCGCATTTCTGTCTATGCAGGGTTAAAAAGCTCTCGGATTTCATCAAAAATATCTTAATTTGTGTAGCAAAGATAAACGAAGGTCTTACGGGTTTGGAACAACATGAGGGTGAGTAATTAATGACAAAATTGTCATTTTTGGGGGAACTCTCTTTTAAACAAAATGTTAATTGATGGACTAGATTGATTACTTGTGGATTATTTTTATCAGCTGTTTGGACTCTCATTCTGACGGCACCCATTCACTGCAAAGCATCTATTGGTAAGTAAGTGATACAATGCTAAATTTCTCCAAATCTGTTCTGATGAAGAACCAAACTCATCTACATCTTGGATGGACTAAGGGCGAGTAAATTTTCAGCAAATAGTTCTGGCAACCCTAGCTTCAGTTTTTTACCAAAAATTTCAGTTTTCTTTTTTACAATGTATAAAGTCTCAACAATTTCTTCCAACAGAACTGACTCCCAGGTGTACAGTTCAAAGCAACAACGCCTCCAGCACAAATATTAATACACTGTAAAAACGGACAGTGAAGTCCATCAAATTCACACAGATCCAACTCTAGTGTTTCTGTCCATTCCACTTACCAATAGTGCATTCTCAGACAGCTCTCATCTATATGCAAATGACGGCATAGTGCTTTCTTCTTTTGCGTAAAGCTCAATATGAAGCTTTGGAGAGATGAGCAGGTGCACTTTGGGAACGAGTCTACGGACACTGCTGATGAGCACAGAATTTTTCATTGATAGGCCAAGATACTCGCTCACTCATTTGCCTTGGCATTAAAATGTTTCCAAGACACTGCAAACTTCATTATCTGAGCAATTACTGGTGCCAGGATTGTTTGACGGCGAGTTAGTTCATGAGTTGAGAAGCTGTCCGCTTTGGCACGAGACAAACGTGTTTGTTATGTCACTTATGATATTAAAAACTCTCACTTTTACAGTAGTTCTAGAGCTGAAATGTGCCACACGACAGACTTCGGAAAGTCAGAAAGGACGTATTTAATGAATCTGGCAGCGTTTGGCAGCCAGAGCTCTAATTACTGAAGACATGAAAGATCTGCTCCGTAAATCTCTTCTTCTGTTCCACCCCAATAATCTCTAGCTTGCACATATCAGAAGTCATTCATCCTACCCTGAATCAGATCACGAGCTGTTTGAAATCACTCAGGTCTATCGACCCATGAAAGACTTGCTTTATTTCCTCACCCGTCATTGTTTTATCCCTCTGCAGCTCTCTCTGCGCACTTCAGAGTGTGTGAGCCTTACTCCGACCACAAGGGGCGCTATCACTTTGGGTTCCACTGCCCTCGACTCTCGGATAACAAGACTTACATATTCTGCTGTCACCATAACAACACAGCCTTCAAGTACTGCTGCAACGAAACTGAATTTCAGAGCGTGATGCAACTCAACCTCACCACAAACTCAGACGGCTTTGCCCACAAGTGAGTAAATGTTTGGAAATAAAAGTATTTTGCTGACATGCGCCTTGGTTTTGTTGAGCTTCGAACCAATTACTCACACCCTCAATTTATTTATTTATTTTTTTAATAAAAAATAAATAAATAAATAAATAACATTCATGAAGAGATGACAAACATCTCTTGTTGATTGTGTAAACAAAATTATTTAATTAAATTATTTTTGTTTTAATTATAACTAAGGCTGATCAAAAATAGGCAAAATAGGCAAAAATAAAATAAATCAAATTTTATTTATTTATTTATTGAAATTCCCAAAAATAAAATGGCAAAAATAAAATTAATCAAATAACTAAATATTTATTTTTATTTATTTATTTATTTAACACTGTTGACACAAAACATAATGAGAAAGAATTATTTAAGAAGAATAAAATAAATAAATTCAGGAGTGTTTACATTTTATTAAATGTTAATAATTGCTCCAGTTAATGTAAAAAAATGATGATTATTATGTTCAATTTATCAACTAATATTCAATGTCATTTCAGTAAAGCTGACTAAATGTAATTAATATGACATGGTAAAATATTGATAATTTATTATTTGATCATAATTAAGACTGACCTAAAATTTAAAAGGCAATAAATAATATACATTTATTAATAGCAATAAATAAATAAATACATATATTTCAAAAGCACTGTTGGCACAAAAATATAACAAATAAGAATTATATTAATAAATAAATAATAGATTTTAAATGCACTGTTGGCACAAAAAATAACAATAAATAAATAATATTACATGCCATTTCAGTAAAGCGGACTAAAATTAATTAATATGGCATGATAAAATATTGGCAATTTAAAGGATATTTTAAAATAAATTATGAACATATTTTCTGGAAAATGATTGTAAAACATGAATATCATACAGGAAACATAACTTAAAAAAATAAGCATATTTTTTTACAAAGGATTTTTTTTTTAAACGGTTTCTATAAAATAAAATGATCATGATTTAATCTCTAGATATCTAATAAAGAAATAAAAATAAGAATAAATAGAAAATAAAATAAAAAGAAAAATATTTAATTTAACATATTTAATTAATATATTAAAGTTGTTAAATTGTTAAAATATTAAGTAGATGTTAAGATTGTACTAATATAGACATTTTGTGAAATATTTTAAGCAACCTCTTTGAAAGTCCCTGAATTAAATCATTCTTTTAAATGACAATTAATAAATCAGGCCTCCCTGAATATTGAAAATTTACTAAATGAATGTGGGAAATTTTATAATTGCATTCAAAAAAAAAAAACCTTGAGAAATACAAAAGTGATGTGCGATTGTATTATCACAAACAAATATTCAAACATATACAAAATGGTTGAATAATTGGTTCCATTTTTTCTAATAAACCATGCCATTTGAGTAAAACTGACTACAATTAAAGACGAAGATACAAAAAAATTATTGACAATTTACAGAATATTTTTGTCAAAAGACAAACTATACCAGCTACTGCATGCAACAGTCTGAGTCGCCAATTGTTGAGATTCTCTGAATATTTCTCATTCTCATTGTACATTTTTTATTCATTGGGTAATAAGAGGATAGACAGTGTAATGTACCCTCAGCACACACACTTCTAAAAATGGGCCTTGATTAATCCTGCATATTCATTTGTAGCTGGTTCATCCAAGCAAACCCTACTACAACCAGTCTGCACCCGACTAGAACTTCCTCTGACAGGGTTTTGACCCATATGCTGTGTAGCGAAAGCCCTCCCTGTGCTGTAATGACCACAGGAGGTTAGCACTGCCGTTCAGATTTTCCCACAGGCTGTTAAAGTAACGAATTCTGAAAAATGGCTCCCAGGCTTTGGAGCAGTGAGCCAGACCAGAGATCAGTAGAGTGACGCCTTTCTTCTGAATATCATCACGGATTGTTTATCCCTCCAGCTGACTGAGAGGGAGGTTAGAAAAATGCGACAATCAGATGGACTCGCTTTATTTGCAGCAGGCATGATTTTGTTTGCCATTCTCAGACATATGCAAACGCGGTTCAAAATGCATAATACAGCAGATACAAAACCACTTGCATGCAAAAGACACAAAAATATCTGAGAGAATAGGTTAAATGCAGGTTCATTTAAGACATTTTTCTTTAAATCAAGGGTTTCCAAACTTTGACATATCAAACTTTTCAAATGCCAATCACCTGCCAATATGACCCCCTACCTAAAATATTAGGTATTCAGATATTTATTTTTATATATAAAGACCCATTTACACTGTGTGAGAAAAATATCTGATATTATACTTATTTTTGAAATTATTATTATTATTATTAATTTATTTTTGTATTAAAGTAAAATGTAAAAAAATGAAAAGTAAAAATAAAAAAGTTAAAGTATATATTTAATTATTTATTTTAGAAATTATTATTATTGTTAAATAAAAAAATACTTTGTATTGAAGTAAAATAAAAAATTTAAAAGTTCAATAAAAAACACACACACACACACATATATACATATACACACATATACATACACACTGTAAAAATTATTTTAAAATGATTATTTTTATTATTTATTTTTTAAATTATTATTAAATTAAAAATTACTTTGTATTGAAGTAAAATAAAAAAATGAAAAGTAAAAAAAGGTAAAGTATATATTAAATAATTTTTATTTATTTATTTTTGCGTATACATATACACTGTAAAAAATATTTTTAAATGATTATTTTTATTATTATTTTTAACATTATTATTAAATAAAAAATATTTTGTATTGAAGTAAAAATTATAAATTATAAAAAAAAAATAAAAAAGTATTATATATATATATATATATATATATATTCATATATGTATACACATACATACACACAATGAACAGTGAAATGAAAAGTAAAATACTATTGTATTATTACAGCATATAAATATAAAACATGAATATAATTTAGAACGCAAGATGACTCAGAAATAAGAAATATTAATTTACAAAAAAAAAATTCATGAATTGATTTTTTTCAGCGACCTCTTAATCTTGAATATTTTCGCACATCCATGACTGTAGGAAATGACATGAATACATTAAAAAAGGATTTTGAAAATATCAGCGCAGTATCTTGACAAAAACAAAACTGATGTGTGATTGTACCATCACTGTCTGCGTCAGCAGTTTCCCAAACATCGCTGTTGATGCCTGCTGCGTGTGCAATTTCCTAATCATTATTCCCAAGTGTAACCCACGCATCCAGATCAAATTGTCTGTTCCGATGATGAAAGAATTCCTCTGACATTAAGCCGTCGCAAAAGATCTCGGCAGACTGCAATATCTTACTCAGTCAGAGCCTCAGGTGTATGTATGAAAAACCAAGCTGTACAAATGTTGTTTCACTCAAGCATCTCAGTGAGAAACATTGCAGTACTAATCCAAAACAAATCAATTAATCCTCAGCCCCACGATGGGACAAAAACAATGAAGCAGTGACATAAAGCTCAGTCTGTCACTATGCCCTGACTCTGGTCAAGCATGAAAATGTTATTTCACCGCTCAAGATCACATCGATCCCTCTGTAGAGTCCCAGACCACTGGGTAGTTGTACAGCGTCTGCCCAACCTGTGCACTATCCTGCCAAAGCAATCAGAAAGGCCAGCGGAAAGCAATTACAGCACTTTACTGCCACTGCATGAGCACTGACCTCTTTTCATTGCACTGGTTGATTTAAACGAGAAGAAAATCAGGCCCATTCTTCCCTGTAATGATATGATTATTCATGTTTCCTTTTTTTCCTTCTTTGTAGAGCATAAGCAACATCACTAACTCCAATCTTTGTCCTTTCTTTTGCTTCAGTAACTACACCGCTCTCATCGGCGTGTGGATTTACGGCTTTTTCGTCATGGTCCTCCTAGCTTTGGATTTCCTGTACTACTCGGCGATGAACTACGAGTTGTGTCGGGTCTATCTGGAGAAATGGGGGCTGGGAGGACGGTGGCTCAAACAGGCCAGGAGTCAATGGCACAGCGCGGCTCAGGAGGGCGAACACAACATGGGATCAGGCCTGAGTCACCAACATCATGCACGGCACAGTTTGAGAGGCGAAGCACAGAGCCCTACGCTCTTGACCTTCCAGACCTCAACAGCCTGGTGAGTCAATGAACAGGGAGAACTCACAGATAACTAAACACCCAGGTCGCTTACAGTATGTTATGTTCAGAGAGTCACTGTAGCATAACACTACACTAACACTTTTCGCAATTGCAAGTTTGTATCTTACAATTCAGAAAAGAAGTCAGAATTGTGAGATTATAAACTCGCAATTGCAAGATATAAACTAAGTCGTGAGAAAAAAGTCAGAATTGCGAGATATAAACTTGCAACCGCAAAATATAAACTTCCAATTGCGAGATATAAATTTGCAACTGTGAAAAAAAAAACAGAAATGTGATATATGAACTCGCAAATGTGAGAAAAGTCAGAATTGTGAGATGCAAACTCGCAACTTCAAAAAAAGAGAATTGTGAGATATAAATTCGCAAATGTAAAAAAAAAGAACTGTAAGATGTAAACTCACAATTGCAAGAAAAAAGTCAGAATTGCAACATATAAACTGGCAACTGCAAATCACAAACTCGCAATTGTGAGAAAAAAGTCTGAACTGTGAGATAAACTCACAACTGCAAGAAAAAAAGTTTGAATTGTGAGATATAAACTCACAGTTGCGAGACTAAAGTCTGAATTGTGAGATATAAACTTGCAACTGCAAGAAAAAAAACAAAATTCTGAGTCTGAAAACTTGCAATTGTAAGAAAAAAAAAATGAATTGCAAGACAAACTGGCAACTGCAAAATATAAACTTGCAATTGCAAGAAGAAAGTCAGAATTGTGAGATTCTCACAACTGAGAAAAAAATATAATTGTGAGATATAAACTCGCAATTGCGAGAAAAGTCTGAATTTAAACTCACAGTTGCAAGAAAAAGTGTCTGAATTACAAGATATAAGCTCAACTGCAAGAAAAAAGACAGAACTGTGAGACATGAACTTGCAATTGTGAGAAAAAAGTCAGAATTGTGAGATATAAACTCACAACTGCAAGAAAGTCAGAATTGTGAGATATAGACTTGCAATGGCAAGGTATAAACTCACAATTGCAAGAAAAAGTCAGAATTGTGAGATATAAACTCGTAATTGCAAGACAAACTCATTCGGGGGAAAAAGACTGAATTATGACAATGTTAATTTTTACAAATATTTTGTCATTTGTAAAAATTATCATTGTATTAATTGCATGAATTAGAAATTAAAATAAATTAATTTATTTTATCTTGTTTCACACACAATAGTGAGAGGCGTAATAAAGAGTAATACCAGTAAATTAGAAAAAATTACATGCAACTACCCCTAAATCAATCCGTAATCCCAAAACTAACACTTTAGAGTGATTAATGTTAATCAGCACTTAATTGTGTAATTACACTGTAACAAAAACATCTAAAAATAAAGTTAGAAATTGGTATTAACCTAGAATACATGTTGAAAAATGTTGTTCATTGTCATTTCATGAACTTCACTTCACAACATCATTGGAATCACCTTTCAGAATGTTTTTTCTTCCAAGCTTATGAATGCTAAAAACATTGACAGCCAGTTAGAATCGATCCTGCTTCAAAGAGCTCAAGTTTTCAAAGTGGAATATGAAATAACTTTAGCACACACCTATAATAAACAGAATGATATTGTGCATTGGTGTGGACGCTAATATACCACATTAATTGTTATAGTTATATGTGAATGAGCCTTTAGGTACATCAGCCAAGCTAATGAACGTGAATAGACAATACGTCTCACTAAATTCATGTTATTACTGCATTATCCATCTTGTAGACTGCGTATATGAGACTAAATATTTGTGGTTGTACGCACATTATCTCTGTACTTCACGTAGAAGGAAATGTGTTAAAACTGTGTAGCAGATGTCTCAACATCTGCTAGATGTTACTAGTTCACAGTGAGCATTAGTGATTTTCAAGTAGACTGATGTGTGATAGACACCAGGATGCACTTAAAAGACAGAATCTACCAGCTGAGCATACATGGGTAATAAAAAAAAGCGTGCAGAGATGACCTTTCTTGGCTCAAGAGGAACTACTCAGACACCACAGAAATTATTTTAGATGAGACTGAAAAGGAAACTTCTACCAACTGCAGGTGTTGGCCACATGAGTCTCTGATGGCTAATCTGGCTCAGTATGAGGTAGCATTTGCTCTGCCGTCTGTTGCATCTGTCGCTCACTGACGCCTGACATGACCTTCACACGGTGACCCTTGGCATCCAATTCAAACCTCTGCCAACACAAAACCTCTGCACTTTAGTCAATACAATATTGTAAAACATTTTTGTCATACTGTATGACACTGTATCATCTTGAAATGTTCACCAATGGCAAATGAACTGCCTTTTCAGAAGGCATTACAATGTTTTATCTGTTTGATATGCAACATACAGATTGTATTAGTGTTTCTGGCACATTTGTATTGTTCCATCAAAATTAAGATATCAGAAAATGTAAAACAATTCAGTCAGCGTCGTTAATCAGGACTTAAAGGGATAGTTCACCCAAAAATGAAAATCACCCCATGATTTACTTACCCTCAAGCCATCCTAGATGTATATGACTTTTTCTTTCAGACCAATACAGTTGGAGTTATATTAAAAAATGTCCTGGCTCTTCCAAGCTTTATAATGGCGGTGAATGGCTGTCGAGATTTTGAAGTCTTATAAAGTGCACCCATCCATTATAAAAGTACTCCACACAGCTCCGGTCACCAATTAGAATACAAAATGATGATTTGTAAAGAAAAATGTAGAAGAATTTCGATATAAGCGATATTTGCTGTAAACAAAACTTAGTTCTCACAAGACTAGCATATTTTCACAGGAGCTTAGGATACGCCTGCGGAAGCTAGAGATTATGGTTAATAAAGTTTTAAATATGAATATTTTTCTTACCCAAACACATCAATTCACTTCAGAAGGCCTTTATTAAACACCGGTAGCCATGTGGGGTATTTTTTATGATAGATTGATGCACTTTATTGGAATTCAAAATCTCAACACCCATTTACTGCCATTATACTGCTTGGAAGAGCCAGGACATTTTTTTAATGTAACTCTGATTGTATTTGTCTGAAAGACCTAGAATGGCTTGAGGGTGAGTAAATCATGAGGTAATTTTCATTTTTGGGTAAACTATCCCTTTAAGGTTTAGCTAACACATTCAAAACATTTGGGGTCTGAAAAATTTTCAATGATCAATATAATGCATTCTTGCTGAATAAAAGTAATAATTGTTTTAAAGAAAGAAAGAAATCATACTGACCCCAAAAGGCCTTTATTAACCCTCCGGAGCCATGTGGAGCACTTTTTATGATGGATAGATGCACTTTATTGGACTTCAAAATCTCAACACCCATTCACTGCCATTATAAAGCTTGGAAGAGCCAGGGCATTTTTTAATGGAACTCTGATTGTATTTGTCTGAAAGACCTAGAATGCCTTGAGGGTGAGTAAATCATGAGGTAATTTTCATTTTTGGGTAAACTATCCCTTTAAGGTTTAGCTAATACATTCAAAACATTTGGGGTCTGAAAGATTTTCAATGATCAATATCATGCATTCTTGCTGAATAAAAGTAATAATTATTTTAAAGAAAGAAAGAAATCTTACTGACCCCAAAAGGCCTTTATTAACCCTCCGGACCCATGTGGAGCACTTTTTAAGATGGATAGATGCACTTTATTGGACTTCAAAATCTCAACACCCATTCACTGCCATTATAAAGCTTGGAAGAGCTAGGGCATTTTTTAATGGAACTCTGATTGTATCTGTTTGAAAGACCTAGAATGCCTTGAGGGTGAGTAAATCATGAGCTAATTTTCATTTTTGGGTAAACTATCCCTTTAAGGTTTAGCTAACACATTCAAAACATTTGGGGTCTGAAAAATTTTCAATGATCAATATAATGCATTCTTGCTGAATAAAAGTAATAATTGTTTTAAAGAAAGAAAGAAGTCATACTGACCCCAGAAGGCCTTTATTAACCCTCCGGAGCAATGTGGAGTACTTTTTATGATGGATGAATGCACTTTATTGGACTTCAAAATCTCAACACCCATTCACTGCCATTATAAAGGTTGGAAGAGCCAGGACATTTTTTAATGTAACTCTGATTGTATTTGTCTGAAAGACCTAGAATGGCTTGAAGGTGAGTAAATCACGGAGTAATTGGAAAGAAATCTTACTGACCCCAAATTTTTAACAGTAATGTATAAATCACAGTTTGGCAGAAAAAAAAAAAAAAAAAAAAAAACATTGATGTCTGTCTTGGCTTTTACCCAAGACTTCACCCAGATCACACTGCACAATCTGACAGACAAGAAACGTAAAAGCCGGAAAAAAATACAGTGTACGTCCAAATCTATTTCTGAAGCTATTTTTTTGGCCAGTCATTTTGAAATGCGAGCTGAACTCTGAAACGAGCCAATGAGCTTTCCATTCTCTCATTCTCGCCCCTCCCCTTCCACACCTGTCCTGTCATCTGAGAGCGGAACGTCTGGAGGCAGGCGAGTGGAATCTAGCGTGTAATATGATGATGATGCGTCTCGCACTTTGAAGATGCTGGAGAAATGGAGCTCTTGCAGCTCGGAGATAAGACAGATGGACACACGAGCGCAATAAGTTCGTCTGGCTTTTCGACTCCAAAAAGAATTTCGAAGGACAAGGTTAATTGAACGTTGGCATACTTGAGATGTAATTCACATCAAAGCATTTGAAACGCAGCTTCTCTCGTGTCTGCGTTCACGATGGCTGTGCTAAAATGTGCTTAAATCACACCCAGAACTTGCACTACAATTGAAAGGACAATGATCACTTTAAAAAAGTGGATAGCAATCTCAAAAGCCCAAAATGTAATTTAATATGCAAGAGAAATTACGTGATTTTCTCTGCCCCCTTCCGCCTGGTCGATCTGCATGTGTGTGTTGTGCAGGTGTTGCTAATTAAAGTCCTGCACCTGCATGCTGTTGGCAGGAGATAATTTAGAATTTAAAGCCTCCCTCTGCCCTCCTTTACACTGTCTACCCTGTCAAAATTCTGATCCAGCTAGTCAACTCTTTTTGAATGATTATTTTCAAAAGGAGTTTCAAAAATGTCCAAATGTCATTACTTTGAATTTGCAGGCACACTGAAGGATTATCTGCAAACCCCAATTTGTGTAATATTGAATTTAGAGTCTAGATGCGTTTTTTCCAAATTTGAGCACATCTACTTCCCTCTGGTTTTGAAGCAGAAAATTAGCTACCACCTTTATGACTTTAAATAATATTTAAAGGTCCCGCAAGATATTTCTGGTAATTACAATGTCTATTTTTAATTTTTAATGAAACTAAGGGTGCAAATATATTAAAATAACACTGCCCTGCATCATTTTTGCTGAGTGAAATACAATACTTACTAACTTTGGGTGCTGATTTAAAAAAGTGCCAGTTTTTCTCTAAAGCAAGTCATACTTTCTCACAAAACATACACGTTTTTGTAGCATTTATGCTTTAGTCCACTATTTGTAAGGAAGAAGTTTTGTATGTTTAATTCCTGTCTTCAGGAATTAAACATACAAACTTTGCATACAAACATTAAACTTTTTTGTTCATATTTTTGAATTTATCACTGTAAAATTAGGTAATATTAGGCCTTTTTTCCATGTCATCAGCAAATTTTATTTTCAAGATGCAGGGCTGTGCATTTAAATTAAAAAATGTAAAATAAATAAAGTAAAATAAGTAAACTTTTCATGTTCTTCATCACCAATGAGTTTAAATTACTTCTCTAGTCTTTTCTAGGTTTTATTTAACTCACAAATAATAATTTCTCAGTTTTTTTTTTTTATTATTATTATTTGTTTTTACTCACAAATAGTCATTTCTCAGTAATTTCTACCTAATAAAATACAGCATTTATCTGGAACATAAATCTTTTGTAACATTATAAATTTCTTTACCATCACTTTTGATCAATTTAAAGCATCCTTGCTACGTAAAAGTATTAATTTCTATAATTTTTACAAAATGCCTTATTTCAAATATTTCAAATAAACACTCAACTGTTTTTTTATATTGCTAATAATAATAATAAAGGTTTCTTGAACAGCAAATCAGCATGTTAGAATAATTTCTGAAGGATCACGTGACACTGAAAAAATTAGTTTTCATCACAGGAATAAATTTTATTCAATATTCAAATAGAAAACAGTTATTTTAAATTTTATTTTAACTAATTCTCTAGTCTTTTCTAGTTTTTTTTAACTCACGGATAATCATTTCTCGGTAATTGAATTACTTTTTTTTTTACTCACAATTAGTAATTCTCAGTAATTCCTACCTAATAATATATTTTAGTGCTTGACATAATTACAAAAAATATATTCATTCACAAAATAGCATTTTGATTAAAATTACTGAATTTCTCTGAGTTTCTTTCCTTTGTTGAACACTGATACATTTTTCAAAATTGTTCCCCCCCCCCCATACATTTAATTCAGTACACTGTAAAAAACAATTTGTTGAGTCAACTTAAAATAATTTGTAACCTGACTGCCGTAAATTTTAAGTTCAGTCAACTCAAAAAAAGTTCATTCAACTTGAAATGTTAAATTATACTAGTGTGACTTAGATATTTTCAAGGCAAATTTTGGCAGTTATTTACCCATCTGTTAAGTTTAGCAAACACAAATATCTAAGTTGTTACTTAGTACAACTTAACATTTCAAGTTGCCTAAACTTATTTTAGTTGACTGAACTTAAAATTTTAAGGCAGCAGGGTAACAAATTATTTTAAGCTGACTCAACACATTGTTTTTTTATTTTTTACAGTGTATGGTCCAGGGAAGTTTTAGACAAAACTGATTTTTATAACATGCACAAAAACAGAAATTTGCCAACAGCAATACAAACATTGCACTGGGGTTCATAAGCAGTAATAACACTCTACAGGAATCTACCACAAGTGGTCATCAACTCGGTTTGAGTACATTGAAAACAGTGCAATTTCTAAAACTTAGTCATAGTATTAACGTCCCAGTTTGTGACAGAATGCGATTCTTCGAGGTCAGATCAATTCTGATAGCAACTGACAACAGTTACAGAATATCCTGCTGGCTACGGCAAATGAAAAACACTCGCTCTACAAAGGCTGATCAAAGTGATATTTGTTTTACAGTCAACAGTACATCTACCTGCAGGCTGTGGACTATTGTTGGCAGCAGAGCAAATAGCATCACTGCATACAATGTCATTTTTCATAGAATTGCGTAAAAGAGAATCCATCTGATAATAATTAAACAATTTCCCGACCAGCGGTGAGTGAAGATAGCGATTTCCCGTAGCTTTCGTGATTGCATTGCTTGTCTGTTTCGGAGTTGTCTCATCATGGTTCCAGATGGCACTGGAATTACATAGGCAGATCCAGGTTTTTTTTTTTTAAAAAAAAAAAAAAGAAAAAATGGGAATATTTTGAATACCCTAAAGGCTGTAATGAAATTACAGACAATCCAGGGTTATGGCAAATGCATCATTACATCTTCAACAGGCATTTAATAAGAATAATGAGGCGGTAAGCTACGTTAGAAGCTAGAGCCTGCACTTCTACTTTAAACACAAGCCTTTAAGCCAATTAAAAAGCGTAAAAGGCAGAGAATTTGACACACTGTGCAAAGCCGGCGCTCAATTTTCATTATGTAATGGAGTGTAGCAGCAAGCATTGTTTTAAAATTACCAACCAATTTGCCTTTGATACTGAGAGCCAGAGTCTTCTGATATTCAAGCATATTAATTTAGCTATTTCTCCCTGAAAGGACTACAGTCGCAGAAAGCTGATATTTTCATTTGAATGTCACCAACTCGGAGTACTTCCCATCAGAACGCCTCTGCCTCATTTCCCAAAACAATCATCTCTCAGGGGTTGTGGAGTGGAGGCAGGCCCAGTGGGGGCAGTTGATATTTCTATTGCATACAGAGGGCTGCACTCATCTTGTGTAAATATCTCAGCATGAAGTGACTCACCATTGTCTCAGCTCTCATACTCACAGGGTTTGGTTTGGATTAAGGGTTTGCTTTGCTTTAGATCAACTCTCTTTCTTTCAAATATGTAGACGTAATCAGCTATTTCTGTCTGCCTTTCAGATTAACTGTAAATTCTGTTTTTTTTTTACTATTGGTATCACAGGGTTAAACAATAATGATGACACACTGACCCAAGGTCAGTGGGAGAGGGTTTTGAGGCTTTGAATATTTTATATTCATTGATTTAGTTGATATGCATTTTTATGCCATTTTTGCACGTTTCTCTTCTGCTGATGTTATCTAGCTGGCTAACATAGATGCAGTTTTGACCAAATTTTAAGAACGCATATAAATTGTTGTTCAAAAATTTGGGATTAGTAAGATTTTAAATGCTTTTTAAAGACACTAAATACTTACTTTACAAGATTTACTGAGTCCAAACTTTGAACAGTAGTGTATATTGTTAGAAAAGATTTTTATTTTAAATAAATGCTGTTCTTTTTAACATTTTATTCATGAAAGATTCATAAAAAATATCATATGTTACAAAAAAATATTAGGCAGCACAACTGTTTCCAACCGTGATAAAAAAAAAATAAATAAATAAATACATAAAACAAAACTGCATATTAGAATGATTTCTGAAGGATCATGTGACACTGAAGACTGGAGTAATGATGCTGAAAATTCAGATTTTCATCACAGGAATAAATATTTTAAAGTATATTAAAATAGAAAACCACTATTTCAATATGCAATAACATTTTACAATATTACAGTTTTTTTCTGTATTTTGACCAAATAAAAACTTCTTTAAAATACATTAAAAATCATACTGATCTCAAACATTGAATGGCAGTGTACATATATATAGTTTATTTTATTTTATCTTAATTTTATTTTATTTTATTTTGAAAATTACTTCCATAGTCTTGGAAGAAGCACTAAAAATGTGTGGAAAACCACATATTATTTATATATATATATATATATATATATATATAAAAATGGAATATATAACCCTAACCCTATTTAATATATAATAATATATTATAATAATATAATATATAGAATAATAATTATTATACATAATATGCATAATGTATAATAATGTACTATTAATATAATGCAGTAGTGCTCTGAAATGAGAAGGCATGAGAAGACCTCAGGTTTTTTTAAACATTATTTCTTTAGAAAACGAGTCGTTTGTACACTTTTTAATGTTATATTTTGAAAAATGTAATTTTTGTAGAAAATGTAATATTTTGAAAATATTAATGCTAATAAAAAAAAAACATTAAGTATAACAAAGAAATATAAAATTAAAAAACTTTTAAGTGCCAAATTTAAAACACAGGTTAAAAAAATATTTTAAAAAATCTTTTGAAGACATTATTGTCTTCAATATGCAATTAATGAAAAGCAAAATGTAAAAAACGTAAACACCCTCTATTATCAATACTATTCTCACAGTTTTTTCTTTTAGTCTAGAAGGTGTGAAGACTAAATCTGGAGCGCTCCATTTTGAGCATTTTCCAGGACGCCTGTGGAGTTAGGGAAGACCTGTGTGTGACATTTCAACTGCATGAACAGTGGTGTGTTCCTCAGAGGCGTGTTCTCCAAGACCAACAAACCTGTCTGCGCTCCTGGCCTACATTGCTTAAAAGCGTTCTGTAATGCATTATAAATGAGCACGGCGCTCAGTGCAGACAGCCCCTTCTCTAAAGTAGGCCAAAGCTCTGGACATTCCCCAAACTTTTGCCAAGACTAAATTCTTAGAAATCTGACCACGTCCAGAGGAGTGCAAGTGCAAGGATCAGCCAGTCGAACAGAGTCAGGCATTCATCATTATAAACAGGATTAGTTTGTAGGAACAGCTTGATTAAATGTTCCATCTTTATCTGACATTTCCATTTATGAGACTCACAACTCTCACTCAAGTGGCAGAGGGATCCAAATGTTTATGCTCCTTCTAAGTAACTCAAGTCAAGTGTACCAGCAGTCAAGTGAGTGCTCAGGCTCCACCAAGATGGACATTTACTAAGCAACACTTTACGGGACAGAGCACCCAGAAAGGAACATTTTCTTGCATTTAGCATACGCTTTTATCCAATCTGACTAACAGAAGCAATTCTTCAAGGAATCAAAAATATTCATAATATACAGTTGAGGTCAAAAGTTTGCATACACAGTATCTTCAAAATGTTAATTATTTTATCAAAATGAGAGGGATCATACAAAATGCATGTTGTTTTTTTATTTAGTACTGACCTGAATAAGATATTTCACATAAAAGATGTTTACATATAGTCCACAAGAGAAAATAATAGTTGAATTTATAATAATGACCATTGTAAAAGTTTACATACGCTTGATTCTTAATGCTGTGTTGTTATCTGAATGATCCACAACTGTGTTTTTTTGTGTATAGTTGTAGTTGTAGTTGTATAGTTATAGAGTCCCTTGTTTGTCTTGAACAGCCTGCAGTTCTTTAGAAAAAAACAAATTATTTGTTTTTTAAGCATTTTTGTGTATTTGAACCCTTTCCAACAATGACTGTATGATTTTGAGATCCATCTTTTCACACTGAGGACAACTGAGGGACTCATATGTAACTATTACAGAAGGTTCAAACGCTCACTGAAGCTTCAGAAGGAAACATAATGCATTAAGAGCCTGGGGGTGAAAACTTTTGAACAGAATGAAGATGTGTACATTTTTCTTATTTTGCTTAAATATTATATTTCTTTTTCATTTAGTACTGCCCTTCAGAAGCTACATAAGATACTTACATGTTCCCCAGAAGAAAAAATAAATTAAATTTACCCTGATCTTCAAATTCAAAAAGTTTTCAAAGAAGTTTTCCTTTTAAAGAAATATAGAAAGTTAAATACGGTAACACTTTATAATAACTTTCATTAATAAATCATTAACAAATATTATATAATGCTTAACAGATCATTAGTTAATATATATTCACATAACTAGAATCATGAGAAAATGTGCTTGTTAATGTTTAATAATGTACTTATTAAACACTAATGATTAACAATCATTATCTAATGTACTTTGAAATGCTTACAAATGTCATTAAATTTCCAATTCATTTGTTCATGCACTTTTCAAAAATCAGTGGTCAAATGATTCAAATGATTCTAACAGGTGGTTTACAATGAATAAAAGCTTCATTAATAAATGATTAACAAACATATTTAATCCTTAATGGATCATTAGTTAATGCTTACAAATCAGTAAACTTCAGTTCACATATTACCTAAAAAATTACCTAATGCTCTTTTTTTATATTTACAAATGTTGTGAAAATCATTAAAAAATGCTTAATTAGTAATTTTAAGCACTTTAAAGATTATTTAAGCTAACATATTATTCATTAACTCAATAACAGTCTGTAAAGGTCATATATTTGGTCTTCATCTGTTGTGTAGACTTCTACTATTTTCACATCTTTTATTAGTTAACTGTATTAACTATCAAAACATTTATTAATCATTAGTACATTTATGAACAGTTACCTCAAAGGCAGAATGTATCCCAAATTATCTGAATTCACCCTATTTTTCACCAGGTTTGTTGGGATCTGACAATATTTGTCTGAGATACAACTATTTGAAAAAAATCTAAATATTGATAAAATTGCCTTTAAATTTGTACAAATGAAGTTTTTAGCAATGCATATTACTAATCAAAAATTACGTTTTGCTAATTATGGTAGGGAATTTACAAAACATCTTCATGGAACAAGATCTTTAATTAATATCCTAATGATTATTGGCATAAAAGCAAAATCAATCATTTTGACCTATACAATGTATTTGTGGCTATTGCTACAAATATACCCGTGCTGCTTATGACTGCTTTTGTGGTCTAGGGTCACAAATCATCTATGTTTTTGCAGTACCCAATCTAAAGGTGAAACTATTTATTATTTGCAAATACTTATAAATGTCTTCTTATCATTTGGTATCTTTATGGGCATTGGACGTTTATCTGATGTAACGATTTTTGTGTAAAAGGTGGTTAAGTTTAGATATAATTTGGGTGCAAAACGTTTTTATTGACTCAACACTCACACAGAATATGCTTTGAATCATACTTCAACAGGAGAAAATAAATACCTTTTTTTAAGGAAATACTTATATTAAAACAATGTAATATAAACCATGTTCCCTTATAGTAATAAAATTGACCCCTGTACATTTTTGACTGCTTAACCAACAAGAATGTTGTACATTAACAAAAGCTTTTAGTAACTGTATAACATCTGTTAAAAAGAATTAAATGCTTAAAGACATTTGTAAGCATTTTAATTTACATGAAATAATGATCTGTTAATCATTAGGTAATGTTTAATAAGTACATTAGTACACATTAACAAGCATAGCATCTCATGTTTTAGCTATTTGAATATATATTAACTAATGATCCGTTAAGCATTACATAATATTTGTTAATGATTTATTAAAGAAAGGTAACACTTTACAATGTGTCACTTGTTAACATTAGCTAATGTATTAACTAACATGAACGAACAATGAACAATACATTACACTATTAATCTTTGTTAAAGTTAATTAATAAAAATACAGTCGATAATTGTTAGTTCATGTTAGATCACAGTGCATTAACTAATGTTAACAAACACAACTTGTAATTTTAATAATGCATTAGTAAATGCTGAAATTAACATTGACTAAGATTAATAAACGCTGTAGAAGTATTGTTCATTCTTAGTTCATGTTAACTAATGTAGTTAACTAATGTGAACTAATGAAACTCATTGTAAAGTTTTCCTGTCCTTTTTGTTGCCCACACCTGTTCGGGTTAACATATTCACAGATTTCAATTTTGAATGTTTTTGCTATGCTGATGAAGAGCGAAATGGTTTATCTCTCCTTAAACATGTTTTGAAAGCACTGTGGCTGTGTACTATTCTTTTCTTCCTTTTTTACAAAGCAAAAGTCAAGGTTACAGTGATGCACTTAAAATAGAAGTACTGTAAAATTATTCTTTTAAATTGTTTGTGTTATTTGAGCTATAAAGTTGTTCTCATCATTTTAGGTTTATTTTACAGTTTTACTGGTTATGTTGCCATGGAAGCAATGTTGTAAAACTGTATATGAGAAAAGGTTAGCAAGTGATTTTTCCACACTAAGATCATGTCAACATGCATATTGTTTTGTCTTGTGGTTTTACTTTTGAAATTCAAAGTATTTAAAGACTTGTATACCTTAATGTAATGCAAATGATGTCTTTTAGGGAAATATGTAGTAGGAAACAGTAGATTTTATTTATTTTAAAAAATCCACATCGTTTTATACATATTTTTGAATATGGGGGGTGCCATTATTTTCGATGACGTCAAATGGTTGCACTCTGTGAGCTTCTGCCGCTACCTGTTGCTATTTTTACCACAATACAATTTGGAATAAGCAACTCGGAAAATAAAATACTGATAAGATGCCACATTGTGTGGCTTTCGGTTGTAATTTTCAGACAAGAGAAGTGATGTAAGTCTTCACTGCTTTCTTAGTGATAAGAAAAGGAGAAAAGAATGGGAAGATGCGTGAGGACTAATAAAACGTCCATTTTTCTGTTCACTTTAGCCCTGATGCCTTTGAGGCTTTTAGTAGACCACAGCTACTGAAAGAGCTTACAAACTGCACAGACAAGATACAATAGATGTCTTCCTGGCAGGATGTAAACATGCCAATACTTGTCATGACGCCGCAGGCACTGAAAAAGTTTCTCAGTGCGCATTTCACTCGATATCCAGGGGAGCTACACTCCTTGTGGGGAAAATCGATGGTACGGCATTTGGTTTAAGGCCTAAATGCTTATATCCATCGCACCTGTAAGCTTATTCAGCAGCTGTGGTCATCACATCAGTATTTTATTTTCCAAGTTGTGTTGTGGTAAAAATAGCCAGAGATAGCACCAATAGCTCACACAGTGCAACCATTTGACATCATCAAAATAATGGTGCCCCCCATAGTCCAAAATATACATAAAGCGATGTGGATTTTTAAATAAAGTAAATCTTTCAGTGCGAGACATCATTTACATCACTTTAAAGGAGACGTCCATTTCCAGAACCACAATTTACAGATAATGTACTCACCCCCTTGTCATCCAAGATGTTCATGTCTTTCTTTCTTCAGTTGTTTTTGGAGGAAAACATTTCAGCATTTTTCTCCAAATAGTGGACTTCTATGGTGCCCCGAGTTTGAATTTCCAAAATGCAGTTTAAATGTGGCTTCAAACAATCCCAAATGCGTTTGTAAACGATCCCAGCCGAGGTAGAAAGGTCTTATCTAGCGTAACGATCGGTTATTTTCATAAAACAATACAATTTCTATACTTTTTAATGTCAAACTCTCGCCTTGTCTTGTTCTGTCTGAACTGTTTTTTTCCGGTTCATGACAGTTAGGGTTGGTCCAAAAACTCCCTGTTCTCCCTCAACTTCAAAATCGCCCTATATCGCTGTTTTACCTTTTTTGATCTTTGCATGTTCACTTTGCAAAGACTTTTTCGACATACCTTAACTGTCTTGAACCAGAATACACAGAGTTTAGGCAGAACAAGACAAGACAAGCTTTTAAGATTAAAAAGTATTTAAATCGTATAGATCCTTCTTCCTCGGCTGGGATTGTTTACAACCGCATTTGGGATCATTTGAAGCTGCGTTTAAACTGCATTATGGAAATTCAAACTCGGGGACCATAGAAGTCCATTATATGGAGAAAAATGCTGAAATGTTTTCCTCAAAAAACAATTTCTTTACAACTAAAGAAAGACATGAACATCTTGGATGACAAGGGGGTGAGTACATGATCTGTACATTTCTGTTCTGGAAGTGGGCTTCTCCTTTAAGTCAGACAAGTCTTAACACCCAGGGTTTGCATAAGTGTCACACTCTATCCCAGATTTCAGCTGAAAAGGAGAAACAAGTCAAAATTCATTTTTGCGGTAATCAACATTATGCCGCAAGTGTTGCAATTTGAGATGAGCTTGTATTGTCCCTACTTGTACTGAACTTCTATTGAACCCACACAAGAGTTTCACATCAGCTTGTGTTTATAGAGAAAAGTACGTTTGCAGAGTTGAGCCGAGTTTCCCAAAATACATTATATTCATTTTGTTTATGAAAGTTTTGGGAAAGATCTTTTTTGTGTCAGTCTTCTGTTGTATTAGGCCTTATTAGCAATCCAGTCTTTCAGTGTGCGGATGCTGTCTCTCAGTACAGTGATGTAGATCAGCGTGTAAACAGGTTGAGATTGTTTGTGAACACAAGGCTCAATCATGCTCTGGCTTGCCCATGGCTACAGAGCTGTTGTCTGATTATAGTAAAGCATCCACAAGGGCCTAATCAACACATCCGTTCCACTGGGAGATCCTGTTTTTTACCTTTACAGCTCATCATACATCACTGACAGAGAATACATGCTTGTCTTCTAAAATTCTGCATGTATTTAATACTCTGGTGCCTCCATTAGCCATAAAAATACAGGTGTCAACTGAGATCTTTATAATAAGATTATTTAAATTTTAATCTTGATCTCCTCTCTCTCCATTTTTCTAGATATCCAGCTTTGATCCCAAGGATATGCTTAGTATGACAAAGGAGGAAGAGCCAGGAAATGGAGATTTAAATTCAGAGATTATTTTCCTGGTCCCATCTACATTTAGGACACGGACTGTGCCGGCTACCTCCCGCAGCTCTGCTGGATGGCATTTTCTCCACATGAAGACGCTGATGCTGAGACTGACAACTGCAAATGAGTTTCTCTGGCCAATCAGAGAAGGCTTGTTCAGCTGGATCTACTTTTCGACAGCTGTTGAAGGACTTTAATGAGACTGTTGTCTTTGACGCCCACTACCTTGCCTTGTCATTTCGGAAGTTAGGACCTAGTTGCAGGGAATAAGACTTTGCGAAAAGATATCTCTACAGTACATGTCACGTTTGCACTGCTCTGAAGCCTTTGGTTGGCTTTTTTTGAAGTAGCGAAAATGATTATTTTGATTTTAATATGTCCCAATAGGATCAAACATGACATTTTAAATTGCAGTTAATATAAAATATGGTCTTTCATACAGTATTTAAGGCGCGGGCACATTTATTGATGTTCTGCGAATTTTTGCAGCGAAATACAGACATTTTAGGACAAAATCTCATGATTTCGCATTGAGATGTTAACCAACAGGTTGGTTTGGAAGCAACTTGCTGACTTGACTATTGCTAAACTATTACAGACAATGGATTTTGTTGTCCGCAATTTTCTTGGAAACTTTAGACTTCAAAACCGACTTGTTTTAGATTAAACATGATTTGGAGTTTTCGAATTCTGTTTCCAAGAAGTGACATCACCATTTTAGAACACTTTGTAACTACTGAAATTTTAGGCTGGGGAAAGCATTCTAAATAAAGCAATAGAGAATAAAGAAGAACGTTCACTCAACCTGAAACTTGACTTCATGGAGTGTAGATCTGAATAGGCCTAAGTCAGATACCTGTGGGACACTTCATTGTAGAAATACAGCGACATCATTTTTTTTTTTTTATCCCTATTGAACCTGTGCACTGAGTCAAAACCAACTAGACATAGGTAAAAGTAGCCACTGTTAGGCTGTGAGTATTCACCTGCAATAACACACAGCGTTGTGCTGAGTTGTGTTGTGTATAGAGGAGAACTTGTTGTGATCTTGTTTATCTATTTAAGGTGAAACTAATAGTTTTCCCCTCGTGGAGGGAAGAGAGATGTGTTATGTTTTGGAGTAATAATTTATAATGGTTATAAATTGCCTTACGGTAAATCTGTAGTACATGCCTAGCACCTTGTTCTGTGATAGTGGTTGGTACCTCAGTTGAAGTGTGATATGGCCGTCCACCTGTTAAACTTCTCTCTGTTTTTATTATGGGGTCAGTGGGTGGGTGGGGAGTCAGAGTTGTAATTGCACTTGTTAACTTTTTACTGTTACAATCTGGGAGAAATAAAGATTTATCTTTTGCAGTGTTTTTGGACGTGTCTCTCTCTCTCTCTCTCTTCCTGATTCTATTCAAAAGATACATTTATTTAACACACTACCATTCAAAACTTTGCTATCAGTGATGTTTAAAAAAAATTAGTTTCATTTAGCAAGGATGCATAGATTAATAGTGTCAGGAAAAGCATTTATAAAATTACAAAAGATTTCAATTTCAAATATGTTCCGTTTTTGAACTTTCTATTCATAAAAGAATCCTGAAAAAAAATGATACACGATAACCGATATTTTGAACCGATATATATGTCTGGTGTAGAAAATTAATGTAAAAATTAAGAATACCAAGTGCTCTGACAAAAAAAACTTTTTTTAAATGCTTTTAAATTATTTTATTGGCAAATTGACCAATACTGATAACCATAAAAATTCTTAATACAAGCATCCGATCTTTAAATTGGCCATATCACTAATTTTTTTAATTTGGTAACTTTACTGTAGGATAAATTTGTTATGTATAATGAACTAACCATGAACAAAAACATTTATGAATCTAGGTTAATATTAATTTTACATATTACATATACTACTAATACATTTTTAACAAACTGACATTAATGTATTATCAACAGACATAAATTAATACAAATCAGACAAAACCAAATTTATAAATTAGCATTAAACCCAAATTAATAAATGCTGTAAAAATGTTCAGTGTAAGTAAATGCATCCTAACTAATATTACAAATATTACTTAATAGTGGTAATTTTAATAATGGTATAAGTCTTGCACATTAAAAACAAACCATTTTACATCCTCTCTTGTCTCCTAGAACCATATTTGCTACTGTGCCTTTAAGACAAATATGTAAATGTCCTCTGAAACATGTTGTATGTTTTTATAATACAACAAGTAAAAAAATATCTCAGATATCTCTCTGATAACCATGAAAATTGCTTCATATCTGCACCGATAATCGGTTGATCCCTATACTGAATACTGGAGTAATGTCTGCTGAAAATTCAGCTTTGCATTAGACGAATAAATTATATTTTAAGGTATATTAAAATGGAAAACAGTTATTTTAATTTGCAATAATATTTCACAATATTAGTGTTTTTTCTGTATTTTTGGTGAAATTAATGCAGCCTATTTGATTTATATTATATATTTCTGTAATTATCCGTCTTTAAATTGGCCACATCACTCATTATTTTATTTGGTTACATTACAGTAGGTTAAATTTGTGCATCATGGATCATGCAATTATGCATCATAAATTAACCATGAACAAAAACATTTAGGTTAAAATTAATTTTACACATTACATATACCACTAATACATTTTTAATGAACTAACATTAATGTATTATCAACATGCATAAATGAATACAATTCAAACAATACCATATTTATAAATTAGCACTGAACTAGATTAACAAATGCTGTAAAAATATTCAGTGTAAGTACATGCATCCTAATGCATAAACTAATATTACTAATTTAACCTACTTATAAGCCTTACAACATTAAAAACCATCCTTTTTATCTCCTCTCTATATTATAGAATCATTTTATTGCCACTGTGCCTTTAAAAAAAAAAATGTAAATGGCCTCTGAAACCTGTCATATGTTTTTATAGTACAACAAGTGCAAAAATATCTCAAAGGAGAATTCTAAGACCCCTTTACATTTCTTTCACACCCCAGTCTGTCAAAGACCAGTGTGACCCAGCACTCTTCAAAGTTTCCCATCTCACCTTAGAACAGAGGTGCTGTTGATTACTTCTCCAGAGGAACGACAGTAGCACCTGCCTCTCTCTCCACACCGAAGGCGCTTCTGGTGGACCGGTGGAGGGGAGACTCCTGCTCTAATTGGTTCCAGGGCTGGAAGTTTGTCTCTGAGGGGATAACACAGCTCAAATGAGTTTATGCGACCGGCTATTTCTGAACTTCCCGTCTGAACACAGAACCCTAGGCCACTAAAGTGGCACAGCCGGAGGCTGATGCTTTTGGTAGAGCGGCCCTGTCTGTGTGTTTGAAAGTGAAAGTCTCATCATTAAAGCCGGAGTGATGACAAGAGAAGTGGAGAGAAACACATGTGGCACAGGTGTGAAACTCAAAAAAAGAGTTCTGAAGATTCATAATTGAAAAAAACAGAAATAGAGGAAGAGAGTAAGAGCAACAGACAATAATCACCTTCATTTGTCACTAGTTCTAAAAGTCTTAAATCTGACCTCAACAACAAATCACAGAAACTGCATTAATCTATTAAAGGTCTATTTATAGTTCTGCCGCCGTCTCGTGTCTGAGGGGAGACTGGAAGCGATTCTTTGGTGGGTGCGAAGTTAGCATTAAACGGATTAGCTCATTAAGCAGAGGCAGGGCTCTTTACGTATGCATTACAACTTTATCATGGTCTCAGAAGGGCTATTAAATATCACAAAGCCCACTAGACGAACAGCGAAGTTACATTCACCTCATATAGGCAATGACCCTCACGGGACTGCGTTTGATCGCCTGTGAATCCGTTCTTAAACGAATGACTTCCTAAAACAAAAACACACTGTCTGCCCCAGTTTGAGTGTCATTAAAGTATCTTTCAGTGGTGTCCCTTAACAGCACGTCTCTTTATCTTTTCTGATACACATTTCCACAAATGGTCTTTTTGCTTTTTCACAGAGGATGTTTGCTGTACCATTGCACACCTGTTCAAATGTATCTAGGGCAACAATATATGTCAGAGCAACCTGATTTGGGGTGTAAAAATACATTGATCTGATAATAAAAATTCAATTTAGTGAATTTAATAATCAATTATATAAACGTTAATGCTGCTGCATTCAAACTGCTTCATTTTAAAAGCATATTAACAGTTTTTCTTCCCAAATTGTGAATTACTATGCATATTTGAAAAATATAAATGGCAACTGACAATGGAAGGTGACGAGCCTATACTGTAAATGAATGAGTTAATTTATCCTTGTTTTAATATGCCTCAGTCTGGAAGCCCATTCGCAACTGAAAAAACTTTTTTCTCAGAACTGTAAGATATTAAGTCGTAATTGCCAGAAAAAAAGTCAGAATTGCGAGATATAAACTCAGAATTGCGAGACAAATGTCCGAATTGTGAGATATTTATATCTTACATTTATATAACGCAATTTCGAGTTATAAAGTCCAAATATGAGGGGTAAAAAAGACTGATATGTTCTCAGAATTGCGAGTTATACCTTACAATTCTGAATTAATAACTCGCAATTCTGAGAAAAAAGTCAGAATTGTGAGATTTTATCTTGTAATTCTAAAAAAAAAAAGTCAAAGTTTTGAGTTTATATCATGTAATTCTAAGAAAAAAGTCAGAATTGTGAGTTTTTATCTTGCAATTCTGAAAAAAAGTCAAAGTTTTGAGTTTATATCATGTAATTCTAAGAAAAAAGTCGGAATTGTGAGTTTTTATCTTGTAATTCTGAAAGAAAAGTCAGAATTGTGAGTTTATATCTTGCAGTTCTGAGAAAAATAGTAAAAATTGTGAGTTTATATTTGCAATTAAGAGAAAAAAAGTCAGAATTGTGAGTTGATATCTTGCAATTCTGAGAAAAATAAGTTTATAACTCACAATTGTGAGTTTATATCATGCAATTCTGACTTCATATCTAAGAATTGCAAGTTTATAACTCACAATTCTGACTTTATAACTTACAGTTGCAAGTTTATATCTCACAATTGTGAGCAAAAAAAAAGATTGCAACTGAGAGAAAAATAGTCAGAATTGTGAGATAAAGTGTCACATAAAAAGGCCTTTTATATTTATTTATTTTTTTAATTCAGTGGCGGAAATTGGCTTCCATACCTTAGAGCTTTTTAGATGGATGCAGAGGCTTTTTAGGTCGGGTGGAATCTGCAATCTCTGACCCAGTTTATTGACTGGATTCCATGACTGCAAAATGCTGTATTTATCACTCTCTGGCAACCCAGGGGGTAAAAATACTATTGGCTGAACCGGCAGTGGGCGGAATCACACAGACCAAAACAAAAATAGGCATTCTGACACAGAATGCACATTTTTCAAATAGAATAACAGGCTTTAATGTTGTTTTTCAGAGAAACAATTATGTGTACTTATTTTTGATTCAAAGCATTAACTTTAAAATGGAGATTACTAGTTATACTAGTGTTTGAAGAAAAATTAGATACATACATATACACACACACCTTCACTTGTGTATCACCCTTCTGTCCTCACTTCTTCAGTAACGAATCCCTGCAATACCAGATTCCAAAATCAGCTCTCTGAATCGAAGCAAATACACAAACAGGGACACGGTTTGTGAGCTGTTCACACAGACTTGTCAGCTGAATGCTGCAGGAGTTTGGCAGATGAGGGAATTTGTCCTCGTCAGGGTCTCGGCCCTACGGAATTCAATCACCACTGGCTAATCTGGTTTATTTGGCTTGCATGGGCGCAAAGGCAATTTCCAGCTAAAGGCATTAAGGGCTTACTTCAGCCAGGTAATTGATTGTTTGAGATGAGAGGGGAAATTAGATAACACAAATGAAGGGAGCGAGAACACTGCCCTTGTGTTTGCCGTGGTTCTGTGAAGCTAATGAGGAGAAGACTAAAAGCGAAGTTACAGACGAGTGTCAAATTAAATTGGACAAACATTTAAATAGCCTTTTTGTCACTTAAAAATGGGGTGCACCTTTCACTTCCATGTCTTTAATTAAACTCATTACACTGTTATAGAGTTCCAGAATGAATCAAACTCTTCTGCACTGAGATTAGTCATGCAATCAAAAGCACGTCGTAATGCTAAACTGGAATTAAATTGCATATACAAGTTGTATTTCTCACCCCTTTGTTTAATTAAAGAAAAAGTGCACTTAAAAAAAAAAAACTTACTGACAGTTTTCTCACCCTCAGGCCATCCAAGAGTTTGCAAGTTCATCCAAACAGATTTGAACAGAGAAACGTAGCATTACATCACTTGATCACCAATGGATCCTCTACGGTGAATGGGTGACTAATATGACTTTGAAATACTTTTTTGTTGAGTGTCTAGTTTGCAAGAGGAAATTTTTACATCATCTTGTATTAGGGCTGTAAATAGGGATTCAAGATATAGATGAGATTGGAACAGATTCAGAGAAATTTGCTGTTAAATCGCCTGCTCACCTGTGGATCCACTGCAGTGAATGGGTGCCGTCAGAATGAGAGTCCAAACAGCTGATAAAAACTTCACGGTAATATACGCAACTCCAGTACATCAACATCATAAAAATGTCTCTCTATTCATAAAATTGCTTTCCCAATAAAAAAATGTATCTGAATCAGGAGAAAAATATGCACAGGCAAAAAAATCCAAAACAGAGGACAACAGGGAAAGGACCTTTTCGGAGGAGGAAATATTATTATGGATTAAGGCCTTGTGGATTGTTGTGACGTTTTTATCAGCTGTTTTGAAATCTCATTCTGACGGCACCCATTCACTGCAGTGGATCCACAGGTGAGCAGGCGATTTAATCTCATCTATATCTTGAATCCCTATTTACAGCCCTAATATAAGATGATGTAAAAATTTCCTCTTGCAAACTAGACACTCACCAAAAAAGTATTTCAAAGTCATATGGATCCTCGTGCTTCCTGCATTAGTAAATGACTCTGTCCCTCCTGCTGTAAGTGGAAGGTCAGTGCGCAGCAGCTGGGCAGGCGCCGGCCTCTCCCATCCCAGCTGGAAACACTTACAGAATGAATGGACCAAGGGACTCCAAACAACCACCCACAAGTGTCTGCCCTTTGCTGCTTTGTGTTCTAATATAGCAGTATTGATTTTATGGTTCTCTGTAAGGGAAAGAAGAAAGAAAGGCAGGAATCTTACTTTTTGGGAGTCCATTAATGACAGCTGTAGAAACCTAGAGGAAAAGGAAAAATGGAGGGGTTCTTGAGCTTTCAAGCTTGTAAAAGGATGCAATAGCACCATTTAAGTATTTATAAAAGCAGCCATGGAACTCGTGCACTATATTCCAAGCCTTCAAAAGCCATATTACAGATCTGAGCAAGGAACAGACCAAAATGTCAAGATTTTCAGTTAGTAATGATGTCCAATTGATGGAAAAAGTCAAATCTGCTTCAGAGAGCAAGACAAAGCTGGCATATGAATTCAGAAGGCTTAAAATGCATAAATCAGTATTAAAGACTAAACATGACAAAAGCAATCAGTGCAAAACACTGCACTTCTTCTGACTGGGGTCTGAAACACCGTAACATTTAAATTCAGTGCATTTTCTTCTGCTGGGTTTTACAGGGTTGTCTGTTTAGTTTGATTATGTTTCCAGCTATGCTTCTTTGCTGATTGACCACAGACATGAGACTTAAACCCAAATTAGATTCAGCAAGCTATGGTTTGAATATAACTTTGAGTTTCAACATCATCTGCTGCTAATTTTAATTAATAACAACATTCAGAGCCAAAAAGATGATGATGCTAAAAAATAATGTTTTCATACCAGTTCTTTTCTGCCTGTTACTGTTATTGAGAGCTGCTGGTCTAAACACCATGGAGCAATAGGTGAACACGTGGAACGCATTTAAATAACGTTGCGTTGATGCCACCTGGCGGACGGTACACGTACGTACACAGGACAGGGCTAGACACATGGATTAGATCTTTATCTTCCTTCCTTGAAAATTTGGTTATGTGAATGACATTTTTTAGACTTTAGATCAAATTAACCATCAGGTGAACAGGACCGCTAGTTCGTCACTTCGCGTTTTACTTTGATGTTAGGTCATTGGACCCTTATTTACCTTATTCTTTACCGCAGAAGTAAGCTCATGGGCGAGATTTCCGGTTCATTAGCCGCTATATGGAAATAATGAGAAGAATAACAATGTGCATTAAACAGTAAAACTGTTTGCACCAAACCAGTGTGCTCATAATTACAATAATACATTAAAATAATAAAACACACACCTGTTTGCAATATCAAGCAACAAAATGAGCTGTTTTGTACAGCTAAAAATAGCTGGATGTGGATGAGACTGGAACCCAGACTCAGGAAAAATAAGGTGGACATAATTCATAAATTACAGTTATAATACAAAACGTTTTAGTCACTGTAATAAGTCAAATTAAAACATTTTAGCATGTGGTTTTTAAGAAAACCCAACCGTTTGTTGTTATAAATCAACACTGCATTTTTATTGACCTTAGCCATGATGAAACACTAAAAAAAATCACGTTCACCAAATTCACCTGACTTTGGTACTGCTTACTGTTAATATAAGCAGGCAGTTGAAGTCAAAAGTTTACATACACCTTGCAGAATCTGCAAAATGTTATTATAAGAGGGATCATACAAAACGCATGTTATTTATTTATTTTTTTTATCTAGTACTTACCTGAATAAAGAAAACACAATGCATTAACAGCCAGAGGGTGAAAACTTTTTGAATTTGAAAGGGAAAATGTCACTTATTTTGTCTTCTGGGAAACTATCTTCTGTAGCTTCTGTAGGGAAGTACTAAATAAAAAAATATGATATTAGGGCAAAATAAGAAAAATGTATGCATCTTCATTTTGTTCAAAAGTTTTCACCCCCATGCTCTTAATGCATTGTGTTTCCGTCTTAAGCATCAGTGAGTGTTTGAACCTTATGTAATAGTTGCATATGAGTCCTCAATGTAAAGACATGGAAATCAAAATCATACAGTCATTGTTGGAGTTCAAATACACAAAATGCTGAAAAACCAAATAATTTGTGGGACCTGAAGGATTTTTTTGAAGAACAGCAGGCAGTTTAACTGTTCAGGACAAACAAGGGACTCATGAACAACTATTACTAAACAAAAAAACACAGCTGTGGATCATTCAGGTAACAACACATTATTAAGAATCAACAAACAGGGTCATTTTTTATAAATGCAACTGTTATTTTCTCTTGTGGACTACATGTAAATGTCTTTGTATGTGAAATATCTTATTCAGGTCAGTACTAAATTTAAAAAAAATAACATGCATTTTGTATGATCCCTCTTATTTTGCTAAAATAATTAACATTTTGCAGATTCTACAAGGTGTATGTAAACTTTTGACTTCAACTGTAATTTAACCCACATTACAGATTCCCATGTGTATGAGAGCAAATATAACAAAATGCGTAAAGTGTGTAAACGCTTAACCTTTCTTTTTTCATTAAGCTAAGTGATTTTTGACGCCATCAGTGAAGCTTTAGACGTCCTGCTTTCAGATCTTTTTTCTACATGAGTCTGAAAATGCACTTTCAGATGATAAGACTGTTGAAATCTTTTTCCGCAGTCCAAGCACTGGAATGGTTTCTCTCCCGTGTGAATCCTCAGGTGCCTCTTAAGCCGGCAAGAACTGAAGAAACTCTTGTTACACTGAGAACACGAATAAGGCCGTATGCCTGTGTGGTGCCTCATGTGGACCTGCAAGTAGCAAGCTTGCGTGAAACTCTTTTTGCAGTCCGGGCATTGGAAAGGTTTATGTCCTGTGTGGTAGCGCTGGTGCTTGAGCAACTCTCCGAAGGAGAAAAAGGCTTTTCCGCAGTCTGCGCAAAGGAACGGTCTTTCTCCGGTGTGTGTGAGTTTATGCCGGGTCAAGCTAGCCTTAAAAGCGAACGACTTATCGCACAAGGTGCATTTAAAAGTCTTCTCTGTGCCGTGGCTGTCTGAGTGTGAACAAAGTGATTTTTCTATAGTACAGTTCTTCCCACAATGTGCATTAAGGCTGGGTTTCTCTTTGGAGTGGGTCCTCTGGTGTTTGGCCAAAGCGCCTGGGTAAAGAAACCCCTTCCCACAGTCCATACAACGGTATGGTCTCTCTTCCAAATGGATGCGCTGATGAGCCAAAAGCGCACCGCGGTATGTGAAACCCTTCCCACATGTACAAAGGAATGGTCTCTCTGGCTGATGGGTCAGCTGATGCCGTTTATACGAAGTCGAGCAGATAAAGCTGGACTGACATTCGGTACACTTATAGGGTCGTTCCTCTGTGTGGATCCGCTTGTGTCTGATTAGAGCTGCCTGGCAGCTGAGCTGCTTCCCACAGACATTGCAGCGATGCACTGCTTCTTCAGGGTGGGTCTTGTGATGGTCTCTCCTGGCGCTGAGCGAGCTGAAGGTCTCTACGCAATATAGACAGTCATAGGTTTGGAATTCTGGCTTTTGTGGTTTGTTTTTCGCAGGAACATCATTAGGTGCGTGAACGAGTCGATGGCGACGGAGAGCCTGGGAATGGGAGAAACTGCGGCCGCATTTGGATACCGGACAGATAAAAGGACGCTCTCTGGTGTGGGTGCGCTGGTGGGCTTTTAATAAACATGGGAAGCGGTAGCTTTTGCCACAAACGTGGCAGCTGTTAGGCAAAGAGGTGTCGATCACAGCCTCACTTCCTATTACCTCATTGGAGTGGACTTTCTGTATGTGACTCCTGAGGGTTTCCTCGTGAGAGTGACTGAATGGACACTGCAAGCATGAGTAGGTGCGAGAGGATCCATCTGCAAAAAAATAAAAAATAAAAAACAGTCATCAGCATTGTCGTTCATTGATTTTTTTTATACAGACCTTCTAGTGGAGTGATTAGAAAAGTGACTCACTTGTGTTATTTGAGGTGCAATCAGACTTGTCTATAGGGTCACTCCTAAAAACATTTAACAACAGTAACATAATCAATAGCTGTGCTTGGTAAAATAAACACAAGTTAAGATTGTGAAATGTCAGGTGGTGTGACTTAAAACTTAACGTTTATGAAATGGGGGGGGAAAATAACATTTTTAATTAAAATATAGTCAATAATAAATGTGATTTGTTATACATAAATTCAATACATTACTTTTTATTGGAAAGATATACCACATATTTTTGAAGTCTGAAATGAATTGAAAACTGAAATCTTTATTAAAAATTGATTAAATATTTATTACATTTGAATAAATATCTATTAAATATTAAAGTGTTATTAAGCATATTTTTTACAACCATAAACAATTTATATATTATGATATTTTATTAATATTTTAAATGATCGTTTAATTTTAGTTTAATTTGGTTTCATTTTAGTTTAGTTTTAATTGACCTTTTTTATTTTAGTAATTTTATTATATGCCTTGTCATTTTTATTTCTTTTTTTGTTTTTAGCTTCAGTTTTTTTTTAAATAACTTCAAATTTAAGCTTTTTTAAAAAGTATAAGTTAATAATATTTACATTTATATTATATTTTATTTTATTTTAGCTTTATTTCAATTACCAAAAATGACTTGAAACCAACATTTCTAAGAACTGCTTTAATTATATTTATATTTTTTTCTTTATTGTGGGCACTACTATATTCTACTGACATACATAACAATACACAAATACAACATATACACAACATACAACAATATACGCTACCCTTCAGAGTTTGGGGTCAGTACATTTTTTCTTTCTTCTTTTTTTTTTTAAAGAAATTAATACTTTTATTCAGCAAGGATGTGTTAAATTGATAAAAAGTGATAGCAAAGACTTATAATGTTACAAAAGAATTCTATTTTGAATAAATGCTGTTCTTTTTAACTTTTTATTCATCAAAGAATCCTGAAAAAAAGTATAACAGGTTCCAAAGAAATATTAAGCACAACTGTTTCCAACTGTTTCCAACATTGATAATAAATGAGCATATTAGAATGATTTCTTAAGGATGAATAATGCGTCATTAAATTCAGCTTTGCATCACGGAAATAAATTATATTTTCAAGTATATTAAAACTGAAAACTTTTATTTTAAACTGCAATAATATTTCATAATATTACTTTTTATTGTGTATTTTTGATTAAATAAATGGAACTTTGATGAGCATAAGAGGCTTTAAAAAAATCTTACTGATCCCAAACTTTTGAACAGCAGTTCTTATGATATATCATATGATTGTGAGCACAGTAATACTAATGTTACAACAATTATCAAATGATGAGCTTACTTGTTTTCTGCCTGATGCTGGAGGTTTGTTCCATATGTTTTCTTAGACGTTTCTGATTTTCTCTTCAGCTTTTGAAGGCTGACCACTTTAATCTTCAACATGGTTTTAGGCTTCTGTGCAGATCTGCGTTTGCCCATAATTGTTTTGTGTAGAGCACTATCTTCAGGCACTGATTGTGTAGCCAAAGGAGGAGACAGAAACTCTGACTGTTCAGTATTAGAGACTGATTTCTCTGTTACATCTGTAGATCTGTGGTCTTCTGGAAGTGTTAGCACAGAATCGTTCAAACCCACACCTCTCGCACACTCTGATTCTGTAATAAAATGCTCTCCAACTTCATCCGGTCCTACCAGATTCTCTGTACATTCAGATGCTCCTACTGCTTCCACAGCACTTTTCGGGTCTGAGGTCGGTCTGTCGAACATGTGCACGTGACCTACTCTCTTCTGATGGATCTCACTGGCTTTACCAGAGAGTGTGGACAGGATGCAGTTACCTGCACTCATGGCCTGACAAGAGTCTGTCACAATATGGAAAGATACTGTTATAAACAGACGCTACTTTAACTGTCATTGCTTTCAGTAAACTGTTGAAGACAAACAGGCTTGATAAAATTCTTACATTTGGTATCTAGATGTCCAAGGTTCTTGTGGTGCTCAAGCAGTGTCTTCAAGTGATCTGACTGACTGTTGAACTCCTCACAGTCTTCAGAAACAGGCAATAGTGGATCAAGCCAAGCCAGAGTCTGAAACCAGTTTGAAACCAAAACACACAATTATGTTTCGATCTAATTTAATAAAACATTTTTTTATAAATATTGAAAGTGTTGTTATTGTTAACTAAAACAATTAAAAACACTTGAGTGAAGTGAAAACAGCTGATATAAATATAAAAACAAACCCTAAAACCTAAAAATGAAATGAAAAAGAAATTAAAACTATTTACAATTATTAAAAAAAAAATACGAAAAATGTAAAACAAATACTAAAAATCTAATTAAAACATAAAAATAAAATTTTAAATAATAAAAACTAGATAATAGTGGAAAAGTTTCTCACACTATAAAATTATATAATTCCCAAACACCTAAACCCTAAAAATGAAATTAAAATAAATGAAAACTATTTACAATTATAAAAAAAAACTAATAAAATGAGAAAAGCATACTAAAAATGTAAATAAAAAACAAAAAATGTAATTAAAATAAAAAATGTTAAATATTAATAAAAACTAGATCATAGTGGAAAAGTTTCTCACAATATAGTATTATATTATGACACCAGATGAGGAAAAACTGTGTTTGTTGAAGTTTTCAGTGTCATCTTTGCATATTACAAATATTGTAATTTCTGAAGACCCAAAACCTAAAAATGACATTAAAATAAATTAAAACTATTTACAATTATAAAAAAAAACTAATAAAAATGAGAAAAGCATACTACAAATTTTAATAAAAAAAAAAAAAAAAAGTAATTAAAATTAAAAATATTAAATATTAATAAAAACTAGATCATAGTGGAAAAGTTTCTCACAATATAGTATTATATTATGACACAAGATGAGAAAAATGTTTGTGCAAGTTTTCAGTGTCATCTTTGCATATTACAAATATTGCAATTCCCAAACACCTTAAACCAAAAAATGAAATTAAAATACATTTAAACCATTTACAATTCTATTGAAAAAAAAAACTAATAAAAATGAGAAAAGCATACTAAAGATTTCAAATTAAAATAAAGATACAAAAAAAAAACCTCAATTAAAAAAATATTTTAAAAATGTAATATTAATAAAAACTAAATCATAGTGTAAAAGTTTCTCACAATACAGTATTATAATATGACACAAGATGAGAAAAAAGTGTTACTGCAAGTTTTCAGTGTCATCTTTGCAAAACCTGAGGTTCAGTAATATACACTGTAGTTCCTAAACACAATTTCTAAGATTCCACCTGCTGGAGGTCAGGAATTGGCAGGAAGTTCTCCAACTTAGACAGGAAATGCCACATCAGAACCTGAATGGCTAAGTCAAAGTCAGTGCCGAAATCCACTGGAAATACGTGCTGTAGAAACCAGAGAGAAGGACAGAGAAATAAGCAAAAAAAAAGAATCAAAAACACCCTTAACTCAATGTTTATATGATTTAACCTGGAAGAAATGCTCCTTCTCATCCACATCTTTAATAAGTGTTTGGACCAGCTCCTCAAAACGAACACCTGCTTCTCCCACCACAGTGCGATCCACCTGTTGGACATCACACTCAATTTCATTTCTTTACTATATTCCGAAACATGTATTATGAAAAGCTAGAACTGCTTGAAAATATTAATAAAGAAAAGAATAATTCTAAACATATTAGAGTTACAAGCTGAATGCCGTTGAGGTGAGTCTGGATTGCGTGCATGTCGGCAGCGTTGTCTCTCTCACACAATTCCAAAACAAGCTAGATGCAAGAAGGAAGAAGAGAGTATTTGTTATCAGACAACCATTCGACTACAAATAATATATTTCCTGAAGAATTTAATCAAATCATCTGGGGTCACTTACCCTTGCACGCAGTCCTAGTATGAGTTGAACTCCAAGTCTATGACTAACTAGTTCTGGAACTGCTTCTGACACCAATGAAACAAAATCTGCCAGCATCCCATACTGCATCACATCCTTCTGCTGCACCATTCTCCACATGAAGGCAGACATGAGGCGTACAGGAGGGACCAAGAGCCGCAGTGC